>NW_009638203.1:0-267 GCF_000690535.1 Cariama cristata | reverse complement strand
TATAGCAGGGGGTCTCTGGCCTACCCCAGCCTGCCTGTCAACGGTGAACCGAGCAGAGGGACCCACGCAGGAAGAAAACCCGCAGGAAAGCCTCATGGGGGAGGGTGGTGAGGGAATCACGAAGCGCAAGGGGTTCAAGTGGGGCAGCACAAAGCAACGTGCCGAGAAACACACGAGAAGCACAGCTGAGAGAAAGGTTTAACGAGGAGCGGGGGGATGCCCCGAGATCTCCCGCCCCGGGTGGGGGGGTGTGGGGGGCACGGCCCA
>NW_009638202.1:0-985 GCF_000690535.1 Cariama cristata | reverse complement strand
TATATGGAAGCCAGCTTAGCTGCATCATTATTATTTAGACAGCATAACAGGTGTGCATAGCACTTCTAGAAAAATTAAAGGAAGGAGCCCTCCCTGCAAGAGCCTACGTACAGTTCAGGTTCACGCTGATCTGCAGGAGAAAGCCAGAGACGGCAGAAGGAGATGTCTTACCAGCAGGAGCAGCTGTGGTACTTACACACGTCTGCACAGGCACAGAAATAAAGTATTTCTCTAAGCAAAATGTCTTTTAGAGAAATAAGCCTAATTCTTGTAACAATGTGTTGAGCCACATATGTTGAGCCCCAGCTACAAGCAGTTGGGACATTGTCACTATGTAAAGCAAAGCTTCTTTTTCATTTCAGAGATTTTTTCATTAAATTAAGTAAAATTTGGTAACCCGGTGTGACGAATGAACCTCAGAGGCAGCACAAGCAACGGGAAGGTGCATCAAGCTCCCCAAATCACAAGGGTGTGTGGTGGAGGCGGCAATGCTTATTTGATAACAAAGCTCTGCTCAGATTTTTTGACCTCACTTTGGAAAAAAAGATGATTGAAACCTGGGAGAGCTCGTGGAAGAGCCACAGGAATGATTTGAGATCCCTCTTGAAATGAGAGGAGTGTGGCCTTTTGAATTTAACAAAAAAGAAGGGAAAGGGGTGATTTGCTCCAGAAGACACCTGCTACCAAGTGATCTTTTTAACTGGGAAGGCGAAGGTGAAACAAGATCCAGTGGCTGGGCACTGAATTTAGAGAAATCCAAGCGGGAAACAAGACGCGGTGTTTCCCAAGGGGGAATACTGAAGGGAGGGACCGGCCCTCCGTGAGATGTGGTAAATCCTCTTTTGGGGCAAATTCTCAGTCAGAGATTGTATTTATGTTACATATTCTCTTGATGGCGGAGATGCTCAGAGACCCAGACCCTGCTCTGAGCCATGAGGCGAGGGGCTGCGGTGGCGAGGCCTGTGCCCAGCCCCAGGCCTGTGAC
>NW_009638201.1:0-13693 GCF_000690535.1 Cariama cristata | reverse complement strand
CGCCTGGCCCGGGGCAGCCGCAGACCGGCCCCACCGGCCCCCTGCTCTCGCTCCTCTTTAAATACAGGGGGCTTGTTTTCCAGCGGTTCCGCCTCTTGATTTACTTCGGGAAGCTGGGAAAAATATGAACTATCCAAACGTAAATACGTTCTTTAGCACGGATTACATTCAGAGCAGGGTTTCTGCGTATTGTCCGTCACGTTGGCGGTATTAACAGGCTGCAAAATCCAGCCAAAGAAGTGACTCTCCCACCAGAACTCATCCTGTAACTTCTACTGACTGCCGAGAGCGATCGGGGACGTGAGGATACAACAGCGCTCCAGGGATACGGAACAATCTTTTTTCCTCATTACTTCTTCTTGTAAAGAAGCAAAACGTGTACCTTTGAGGACATGTTAATTGCAGAATAGTGAAACAAAATCCGCAAGCACCAGTTACATAAATTACACTTAATTAAACTGTATTTATACTAGAAAGCAAATAATTCTTTGTAAAATTAAGACAGCTGTCTGGAAAGCTTAGTTCCAAAGAGCAACTCCAATGATCGCTCGGGTCCAAGCCAAGACAGGTCAGCTACTCGTACCGACCCGCAGCACAAGAATTCCCCTGTGTAGCTCAGCCTATCGAAAGAAATCGAAAAAAATAAAAGTCTGTTGCAAAAAATCCTCACGCAGACCACCTATGCCACATGGCTGTACTGCAGGTTCTACTATTGCACTTAATCCCACTGCTAATAAATTTTAAATAATTAAACTCATGTTCTCAGCAGTTTCAATTTATGTCTCTGTGTCTCACAGCTCCCAGGGCCCGGCGGTATCTCCCTACAGCGGTGACCTTCAGCTGATACCAGCCCGCAGCCCCGAGAAGTATGCTGTAAAACTCCCCGCATACTTCCTGCTAGACCTCAATGCTGAAGATTTGTTAGTGTTGGCAACAGACTGAGAGCTGCTCTTGTGCAATACTTTATTGTGTTTGTCTCCATTTTTCCACCAGCCTTGCTAAAAAATTCCTTCTCTAACTTCATTACATATGCTTCAAGATTCCTACCAATTTTCTCTTGGACACACGGCTGCGGGCTGTCCTCCTTCTCGGTCACATCCGCAGAGAGGACAATTCCAGGAGGAAAAACTCCCGTCTTCCTTCCCCCCTTCGGAAAGGATCTAGGAAGCTCGCAGAACTTCCCTGGCAGGAGAGGGGGAAGGACCGCTTGACACCGAGCCACGGCTTTGGCCCACTGTGCCTCATCCATCGCTTCCTAGAAGCACAACGCTGTGAAAACAATAGCGGGCACTGCGTCCAACTCCAGTCGCTCCTGGGAAGGGCCACATCAAGAGCCAGCAGAGCCACGTAACTCAGCCTTTTCGATAGCAGTCTCCCTCACTCCGTCTACACCTCCAGATATACAACTTCCCCAAGGGCACCCTCTCTCATCTTAGAGGGCACGTGACAAGATCTGAAATCCTTCAAGATCTTCTTCTGCGTGGCAGACAAGAAACGGACATTTGGAAGACCACTCTGTTTAAAGACGCGGGATGAAAGGAAAGGGTCAGGAGGAGCGGATGAACAAAATAACAGCCTGGTAGCAGGCAATTTGATAGTTTCTTTTCCAGTGTCCAGTTTGCAACCCCACAGACACACTAACCAGCTCTTTCAAGAACAAGGCAGCTCACATGTAACTCATCGCTAGTTACTTAGATTAAAGGGCTGCTGGATTGGGCCAAAATACTGCCAAATAGAACAATATAAAAACTAGTAGCACTGGCCATCCCATTCAACCTTTTGGTTTCCCTTTATTAACAAATACCTACCTTGCAAGAACAAGTACATATTGACATAAGGAAAGCCAGGCAAATATTCTCAAAGCTTTAAACAGTCTAAGCTAAGGATTGTGTCTGTTCTATAAAGGCCTGAAGTTACAGTATTTAAGATGACCTTAATTTATATTTGGATATTGCAAAGTTAACGCATTATCCCGATGCATCCTTAGTTAATCCTTGGTACTTAAATGGATTTCGGTATTTGAGTTGTGTTACTTGGATTAACATAACACAAAGTGTTCCAAGAGACGATTAAAAATATGAAGGAAAGTCGAGCACTCATGTTAGAGATACACGTTAAAATTCCAAGCGATGTACTTGAGATCAATTTTTTTTTTAACCTTTTAAATTCCAAATTTGACCAACCAGTGCTTTCCTGAAGCTGTACAAAAAAATTTTTTATTTTTTCTTTGGGTATCCTGCTAACAGACAAATCAACTCCTCTATCTACACAGATCCATAAGGGTGCGCAATTAGGATGTCAAACTCAAATTTGCACTTTAAGCTTTCTTTTTAAAAAAGCTCAGATGACAAAATGGAAAGCATAACTATATTAAAATGATTACTAAAATGCTCTCTCCACCACAAATGAATGTAAATCACTTCTGCATTTAAATTATTTTGGGAAGGATCAGACCTAACTTTAAAAAAGCCCAGACTAGATGCAGATAGTGACAATAACCCTAGTAAAGTTGCTTATTTTAATCACAAACCATCATTCATTATCTCATGCTCTCCGATCACTTTTGAAATAAGATACCGTATGATGCAATGTACCTCCTCCATCATCAGACCTGGCTAACAGAAAACAATTTTATTTTTAGCCTTACTCTGAAATTAAAGACGTTGACCGAGTCTGGATGTCTGCCCAACAGGCACGGTCCTGCTGGTTCCTTCAAACGGACAGAAAAACAAAGAGGGGAACACCTACCATAGCGCACTAAGGGCAGAACCTAAGTTTTATGCTTAATTCCAGCACATCTCCCATTCAGAACAAACTGCGCTTCACAGTTTCGCCACTCCCATTTAGAATCTGCAGAGGGACCAGAAAGATAAGAAAAATTCCTTCCTTTCTACGCATTTCGTCAAGAGTCCAAGCTCTGTGAGAGGTGAAGAGAACTCTTTATCCCTCCTTTTTTAAGAGCCTGTTAGCCTGCAGTATAGTCATCTTCAAAGACGATTCCTGACACAGTGCCGCTCTGCTGACTTGGACTGCAGCATCACAGGACTCTGCCAAAGGCAGTTGTTAAGGAGAGAAATAACGCAGCCGGGAGCTCTGTTCCCAAACAGAAATCTAAATACTAAACAGAAGCTGTGATAGCTCCTTGCAATGACAGCACAACACATCTTCTGTATGGGGGAAGGTGCCAAGCAGGCCCAACATGCAACCCATGTTTCCACAGATCACCCTTCCTCACAGATCGGCAGATGCTCAGGCACTACTAACACAAACTGATTTGGAGAAGGAAAGTTAGCTTCCTCTTTTCAGTACATTTGAAACTAAGTAATCTTTGCAAGCAAACAGTCCGGATGCATGAACTATCTCAAAGATATTGCCCATGGAACCAGAAGAACCAAAACAGAGTTTTGAAAGCTTCCATCAAAATGAGGTCACTAAAAATATTTGAAAGAAGAGTTTCAACTTGCAAAAAACCTACTTTTTAACTAGTTAAATGGAAAACCACTGGTTGGCAAATCAGGCCCAACTTGTCGGCAAAGAAGGCCACTGCAGAAGACGAGATAAGTAGTTTGGTAATACCCAGCATGCACTAGTTTGGGGCTCTAGAGTTACTGAGCTGAATTTTATTAAAAATGACACAGAGAAGGTTATGAACTGCTATGAGGAAGAAATGAAAGTCATATTTCCTTTGACCACAGAGTCTTGTACACCATCCCAGAATCCCCAGACCCTGCACTGCGTATCCCTCCTTCTCTTGTACTGTTTAAGTAGACATCCACTCAAATGGGAAAGGAAATTAAAAAATTTGTTCATTGCTACAGAACATCCTCTAAAACCTGTATGAATAAATAATCCTTAACCTTGGAATTAGTATGTTCACTTCAGCCTGAAATTAATGCATGGGTTTTTGTAGCCATTTCAATTAGGCAGTTTTTATTATCGGAGCTTTTACTGTAAGAAAAATTCCAATTTTATCATAAAAGCAGTTACTTGGTCTAGTTCTAGGTCTCTACATAGCGCCAAAACCCAGCAATCACTGAATTGTCTGGGCTTGACAGGTAATCCTAAAGGAAAGAACAGCACTGGAATGCTGTTTCCTTCTGTCAATGTATGTGAATCTTCTTGGGCATAGGGGACAGAGAGGAGGGAGCTTTCACCTAATTCCCTCATCTAAAAGAAAGTATCCAAAATATTTATGGCCAAAAAAAATTAAAATTGTTTTGATAAACACTATCTGTTTTCAGACAATTAATTTCTAAGGGCACTACTACTTAGTAACCGTCAGGTATGTGAACATACCTGAGTAAGAGTTTAAATGCATAGGTGATTTTTTTAATACAAAGACAGCCAGGGCTATTTTATTATGTCATGCACCAAGGAAGACAAATTAAGAATAACGTAACTGGATAGCCCAGCATACGACAACATAGATTATCAGCCCACATGATGAAAGTCAGCAAACTAAACACCTCCCTCCCCTCCTCAAAACAAAGTATTGAACTAACAAAAAAAAAAAAAAAAAAAAAAAAGGCTACTGTTAATAAAGAACATATGAAACTTCACGGGTAAGTAAACACTCAGCTGCTACACAAATCACCAAAATGCATAAGCAAGTTCCAACAGCAAAACCCAAAACACATGATGAGATAAAATGTAGGTACCAGACACAAAAGAACAGTGAAGAGAAGATTATGCTTCCTCAGCCCCTTCCATGAGCAATGTCAGCTATAATGGGCGTGCTCCACATCCTGTGACGCATTCAATCCAACCCCACAAAGTCCCCCCGTCTACCCCACGACTACAGCACTTCTGCTTAGCATGATCACATAAGCCTTTAAGTTTTCTGTCCTTTTAATCAGTCTCTTAAGAACACTTTCATTTAATTATTGCCTTTGGTGTCTGTGGAGCTTTGTAGACTGCAGAAGTTATGCTCCACTCGGTTAATATTGAGCATATGAAGTTTCTTACCTCCAATATTCTGGATAATTATTGTAGTTGCAACAAGGACCTATAAAAAAAAATGTGATTTCTTGAGAAAGGGTAAGGATAACTAAAATCGTATGTCTATAGCAGTCATAAAACACACATGTATTATCTTAAACAGACCAGATGTAGAAGCGATAACTAGTACTGAAAGGAAGGCCATCTTCTCTTTAGTGAAGAGTTTAACACATGGAAACCAGTGCCATCTAAAATGAATATAAAAGCCAAAAATCTCCCTGAAAATACATTTTCATTCCAAGATGAAAAACTAGAGAAGTTATAGAGTGAAGTCTGTTCCGCAGAAGATGAGGATTTTAAATCACTGAAAACTTGTAAGTGCATTCTAATTGACCTCAGGTGAGTACAAATGAAAATGATCATTCACCTCTGAAAAGACAGACAGCAGAGATTTGTACAGGCTACTTCCTCACTCAAAAAACATGAATATTTTTAACTGTCATGAATGTCATTATTCTTTTAAACTTAAATTCTTTTAACTTGTAAACTAGATAAACTTTTCTTTAGCATTTGTGATTATTCATACTGGACTGATACGGAAGCAGAAATGACCACAGGCTATAAAATATTTGTCTGAATCCAAAGAATTAACTTCCAACTGAAAAAACCCTAGAAGTGTCTAAAGTTTTCCCAGTCTTTTCAGTTCAGTTCTAAAATAGTACGATCATCTAGTACAGTTTTTCTTTTCACCCACTGCTCTTCTTGATGTAGTAGGACCTTCTTACATCAGTGCTACCATTAAGTCAACTTGGAAAAAATTAAGCCACAGTTATGAGAAGAAAAACAAATTTGTACTTTTGAATAAAATCTGAAAGCAGAGTTGCCATTTTTTCAATCAATCAGCTAGAAAATCTTATCAGATTTTAATCAAGTTCAAAGTCAGTTCAAAAGTCATAGGGGAAGGAAAAAAAAGTATGGTCTCTTGGAATTTGCCATAGATGGAAACAAATGCTTCATGCCTTTGGAAAGGGAGAATCAGCAATCTTCCAAGAGCAGAAAAATCTCAGAAAAATATGTTTGACAGGAAATCACCATAAGGTTGAATAACTGCTCTACTTCAAAAGCAGTTAACCACTAGTTTACTGTCAACCTAAGATGCTGCCAGTTCAAGCAAGGTCCTACAGCAGTCTGTCTGTATCATTAGCAAATGACTTGGGTGAGGGAAGAGTAAGTACTACTCTAAATAGAAAAAAAAAAAAAAAAGTCACCTGTGCCTGACTGAAATGAGGAGCGTTCAGGGACAGGATTAGAATTCAGAATGGTTACTTTTTTAGAAAAGTCTAAAAAAAAAAAAAAAAAAACCAAAAAAAAAAAAAACCCCACACCAAACCCAGTAAGATCAGTTAAAAGCAATGCATTCAGGAAGTAGATCTCAAATATGTGACTTAAGAGTTATTAGACTGCAAATAGAGAAAATAGTCTGAGATAACACAATCAGTGCATGAAGCATCCACAGAAACAGCAAATCTTGTTTGGGACATAGTACTGGCCACGTTCTATCTAAAATATAGGTCATAATTACATTTCTTGTCACTGTCAAGTTCTGGGCCAGCTTACTGTATTCGGTTTTGCAGGCAAGTTTTAAGAAGGGTTCATAAGTATCAAAGATACTTCAAGAGAGAAAGAGAAGTGCTCCGGAAGATGTTAGTTCATCGGGAAAGCTTGGTGAACTTTGGTTAATTAGTTTATCAAAACAACAGCTTTCCAACCTAGAAATATTCCTGTGCTCTCCATGCACACTGAAAGTAAAAGATCAGATGATTTTTAGCACAAATTATTTAAACCAAAAATTCTGAAGAAGTATATTAGGGAGAATAAAAAAAAATTACCGATGTTGACTACATAGTGAAGCTGTGAAATCTCCTTCATTTAAGCTTTTAAATAACAGATTAGACAAACATCTGCCAAGAATGGTTTACATATGTTTAGCCCTGCTTCAGGACAAAGGCAGACTAAGTCACATTTTAATATCTCCTTAAGCTCTGCATTTCTAAGACTTCTGCATCTAATGGCTTGTGGTTAACATGTACAGAACAGCTCCTGTAAAAAATAGTTTTATTTCATACCTTGCTAATACCAAGGTTTATTATCTCTTCAGGTTGATTACATCTTAACTTTGATCGATAAATACTGATCCTCACAGACTACACTCACATCTGCTCATTAATGCTAATGCAAGTCTTAAAAACACTTAATAGCTCAGATTTAATTCTCAGTTACATTAAAACAGAAGAAATTAGACTCTAGTCTGATAAGCAGAACTAATTTTTTAAAAATTTATATTGTTTCAGTACATCATTAAAATCGTACTTCTTTGTGGTAAAATCTGCTTTTAGTATCATGTAACTGAAACACAGAGCACAGAAGTCTTAATATGACATGTGCAGTATTCACAAGTAGTATTTCCTGTGCACCCAGTATTACTGGACAACATTGCCTATTAGGAAAAACAGCTTCAGTACACATCACTAAAAAGGCATGGCTTACATCTTGATTACTCTTATACCAAAAATGGTTAGTTTGCTGGTGAGTTGTTTTGTTTTTTTTAATCATGAGAGAAAACAGTAATTAAAAACCATTCATCTGAAGAGTTTATTAAACAAAAGAAAAAAAAAAATCAACATCCATTAAACGTACTCTTATTTGTTCCTATTGTGGAAACTAGATGAAAGGCAAACAGTTATCTTAGATCTCTATTAAGTGCTAGAACACCAACAGTAAATCACTTACCTGTCTCAACAGTTTACAGCAAAAGTACGATGGGACTTTAACAGACCTGAAATGCATCGCTGAGCCAACTTGACAACAATGCCAGTGAATGTATATTTTTACATACAACTAAAATATGAATACACCAACAGGAAAGTAGCACAAAATACTGCATATAAGGAATGCCCGTTTCACAGTTAACTGTAAAGTTTGGGCTTCCATAGACCAGAGACACTAACTGAAATGTAGACAAAAGCTTCAGGACGTAACAGATTTTTCAGTATACTAGGACATTAGTAATTATACTATTTATTTCATTCATATCTCCTTACTACGCAAAGAACAGTCATATATCAGAAGCAATGGACCAAGAAGAAAAATACATAGGTAAAAAGAAATACTCACCTTTCCAGTTGATCCAAATGCAAACAGGCCAAGGTCTTCATAAGAAGTGACAGCTGTTAGTAAGGAAAAAACAGCTCAAATATTTCTGACTTCAAAATCACTTTGAAAGCTCTAGCTTTGCCTTTTTTCCCCTCTTTCTAAATGCACATAATTCAGGAGAGAATTAAAGGAGTATTTTATAGTATTTTTTATTTACAAAACAGCTTTTAGATATACCTGTACTCCTGCTACAAAATACAGCTATATGCTCAACCATTCAGAGACTCTCCAGAAACTCAATGTCATATTAAAACCAGCAATATTTAAAAAATAATAGTAATACATTAATGGCAAATTGCCTTCTCCCAAAGCTTTTTGCAACTGAAACTATAGGTGAAGAATTCTGAAATTAGCCTCAACAATTAGACAGACGATATTCGCATATTTTATTTGTTAAAAGGGTATACTTTTTTTTTAAATGAAGACAACAACATGGATCCATTTTCATCTTTCTACAAATATAAACATCGATCACCATCATGCCAGCTTTTAAAAACTCAGCACTATTCATCTTCCAGAGAACTGAAGGTAAATACCTTCCCTGGTTGAAATCTATTATTAAAAAACCAAAACAAAAATCCTGCTCTTACTTGCACCTGACTTACATAATCACGTTAAAATAGCCTGTGGTTTCCTGTATGCTTTTGTGAGTTTTAGCTGAAGTTCACTTCTAATATTGCTGGTAACTCAAACCAATCCCTTCTCAGAAAGAAGGAAGTCATATTAAAGCCTTTCATTGTTGCTCTGTATTTTGTTATTGGAAACGCAAGCGATACCAAAAAGATGAAAGTTTTCTGAGAAATACCACTCACTTTCTCAGTATATAATAAAATGGTCTGCAGTTGTAAATGCCTCAAAGAGCAAAATGAATCTCAAAGCCACATAATTTTATTGTCGCAACCCTTGCTTTCTCTTCCTTGGTTCTACTTGGTACACTACTGCTTCTACTCCTGGCACATCTTAATTTAGGGCCCAGCCCTGCAATTTGAGCTGCTGGGGGCCAACCTTCACACCTGAGTGAAGTCCCACTGAAGTAAATAAAACAAGACATGGCGGGGACAGGCGGGTCAGCGAGATCAGATGACGGGACTGGAGCCTCAGACTGCCAACTCCCCAAGCTTAGGTGTTTTTATTTCACTGAAATTCCGCACACAATCAGATCAATGCTCCAGAGGAAAAACAAACAAAAAAGACTTCATTCATTTTCTCATATGATTTTCTCAAGGGCGATGTTTCACATTCTGCTCTACTACTGACATCAATGTGCTACGATAAAGTAAATGAAATGACAAAATTCAATAAGCCAGAGTCAGCTCTCAGCATAAACCTGGACTGTTCTCTTATATTTGCCATTACACTGATACAAGTTATATACAGATATAATTAAACAAGAAGTATGTCTTACTAGATTTTACCCTGTATTTTTCTTAGGATTTCTATTTATAAATAAGTTGTTGATCACAAGAAAAAAAAAAAAAGCATTACAGACGGCCATCTCCAATGGTATTAAAAAAAAAAAAAAGATCAGTAAAACGTTAAGCACATTTAGGAGAGACTTGGTTTTACGACATGGGAACAAATACAGAGCACAAACGTACACAGAGTTACCAACACAGAGAACACAATTTTCCACACAATTCCAAAACACCAATATGAAACCTTAGAGTATTTTCTATAGTAACTCCATTTCTGTAATCAATTTAGTCTTGTGAACACTGGGAAGACCTAATACTTAACCGCATTACTTTTGTAATTTCAAGAATACATGGAAAAAAATACTAAGCACAACTGACCTAAACAATCTCTGCCTGATTGGCTTAATTTCTATTACGTTATTAACACTAAATGGGAAATATCCATTTAAATGCAAAGTGAAACTGGCAAGTATAGTATGAGCAATACTCCTCACTAACTCATAAAATGAAAAGAAAAAAAAGCCACGAAACTTGAAAGTACATCCTACTTAAATTCCCAATTCCTCTGCTTTACAGAGTAAGCTTAGCCTTTGTCAGCCCAAACCCCAAAACAATGTAGGTCATACTGATTAACACCGGGAGAAAAAATTGACTCAACTAACCCAAATCTAACACTTCGACACTTGGGAATATATTTTTTTGCTAAACCTGTTGGTCTACACAAATCATTTGATTTTGTCAAAGTCCAGACAAACATAATTAAAAAATGGAAGACACTTCTTTATTTTTAAACTACAGCTAAAATGCCTGTGCTTAATAAATCCTGGTCTCCGTTTAAAATGGAATTAATATCAGAGCTTCCTTTTCAAAAGGTACTTTATAGGTCAGCTCTTTCCTAGGATTACTTTTATGATTTGAATACCTGTATGAATAGTTTACAAACACTTTCAAAGGTTTTTCTCCTCCACTTTTTATATTTTTTTAGCTCATTTTTAAATATAAAACTACTAAAATTTCTTTCCAATTCATTGCCATGGATTAAGCTTAATCCTATAACATTGTTCACAAATGCATGTAGGTTTCATAAAGAAAAATGTTCAATTATCTACTTTGGTAGCAAGCATACATAGATTTTACTTTGTCAAGGCATAATAGGTCATATTTCTCACTTTTTAAAGACAATGTTCCAAGGAAAAACTCAGAATGATATTTAACATTTAATTACTTCAACGGTTTACAGGGATTATAGGAAATATAATCTGCGAGAAATCTTTTTTTTAAAAAAAAAAAATTAAAAAATCAAAACACAGAAGGCAGTAAATCCAGTGAATTTATGTAGACATAGTTCTGGTGCTAGTACTACTTGTCAACATTAAGTGACAACTAATTATTAACTGTAAAGTACTAGTTTCAGACAAGAGAAATACTTCTTCCTGTCTTTTCAGTGGTATTCCTTACTTTTAGTTGTGTGTATTTAAAAAACGCTTTCTTGAGCTGACTGTTGCCTTTGGACAATAACTGAGGAATTAAACCATTCTTGTATATTAGGTCTCTAAGTCCATAACATCAAAACTTTCCTTACTTCAAAAAGCTTAGATCCTTAGTTTTCCCCTCTCACCAGTAGTTCTTTTGCAAGGATCTCTTTAATTATTATTTTACCAGACAACAACATAATACCACGTAGCACCTACATAATACAGAACTTTTCAGCCTCAAATAAGAGATAAACAAAGATCATAAACAATCACCTCAAGTTCTTCCTTTTTTTGCTTCTTAGGTATCTTTCTAGCTACTTATTTCAATTTCTGATTTCTTTCTAATAAGCAGAGCTCCAAGAGGAGAAAAAAATTACAAAATACTTAGTCCCAAATCATCAAGCAGCCATCAGCATCAACCATAAAAGTAACCCTACCTCTGAAGAATATTTTTAAGAATGTATGAAGAAGATCACTCAAGAGGTGAAGACAGGAGCAGCAGATCTAAGAAGAATCAGGAAGCAATCATCTGAGAGACCAAAGCTAGCTATAGAAAACAAAGCCAGTAAGGAAAGAAACGGAAGCTTTCTCCCACCACCTTTGAAAAGAGAGGAAAACAGATGAGAGGGAAACAATAACCAGGTGACTGAAAGAGATGGGAGACTTCCTGCTATAACGTGATCTTTGTGTACCAGAACTCAAGGAACTAGCCAGTTGTTTCAGTAACAATTAAAAGAAGCAACAATTAAAACATTAACAGATTAGACTGCAGATATTAGAATCTACTGTTTGAATATTCTCAAAGCAGTGTAATTTCTAACGACTGCAACGTGACTTCTCATTCAGTATTAAAAATGCTGTAAAAACCTGCATCTATAAAGTGCCATAGGAATTATGATAACCCATTGTGATTACAAAACCTGAAAGGTACCCATTTCAAACCATAAACAAAATATATATTACAAGTAGAAGAATGAAAGTTTGCTATTCTATTGTTCTTAAGCCTTCACTGAAAGCAGCAGTACACAATGAAGTAGCACAGTTCAGCCAGCACCAAAATAATTTTGCTACAGCAATATAGGATCTATCTTTTTGGAAAGGTGAGAGGCATTTTGAAAAAATTCAAACTGAGAATCTAGAAACCAATCAGTTTGGCATTGACTTTTCATAAGAAATTTCAAAATCGTATTTTTAAATGGCAAATAGCAATTGTTAAAAACGTTAAATATTTCAACGTCAGTGAATCAGAAATGGCTATCTGTTAACATGTTGTTAATTATAATAATTATACTGGGTCATGTCTTTGTGATATAGGCGAGGAAGTATTTCAGAGATCACTGTTAGAGAAATCCTTTTCACTTACCAGTCTGAGTGCACATGCTGAGCAGAAGAAACACAGAGTAAGAAGCAAGACTGGCAACAATCAGCAGCAAGATACTAAAAACCACAAAATATTCACAATTAAAGCACTTTTACATTACAATGCACTTTCTATCTTTAAGAATGCTACTTTTGCAAGAAGTAAGCTACCACAAGACAAGATTTCCTCATTTTATGGCTCATGTCTGATGATTATGGTTCATATGTTCTCTGAACTTCCCAATACTTGCTAAGTTCCACTGCTTCTTATATTGTTCACCAAAGCCTATCACACACTATACAGGGTAAAGGCCTGATATACGAATTACAAAGAGGACCTAAACATAGGAGTTTGTGTGTCTACATATACACAGACAAATATCTGTCTTCCAATGAAGTGAATCTAATGCTTTCAGATATGTGGCCATCCTACTCCAGAAGGCCCATTTCTGGAACTAAAGGAGATAGCAGCTTTGAAATGTAAATATCAATCTATTAGGAGTAATGGCCAAGAAATTGCCACCATGTGGCAATTTAATGCAATGTCTGGGCAGTACTTACATTAGGTCAGATTTGAATGACTAAACCAAAGAGGGAAGATATTATTCAACAATGTTGAAAAGCACAAGCTATTTATTTCCTCCTCAGGTTTTGCACAGGAGTCTTAGTAATCAGGTTTTGTTCCCTTTAAAACTACAAGCTGAGTTTAAAAACAAGTATATGTAAAAACTAAAAACTTACCTAAACCCCACAATCCCTGTGTTGGCCATAGCATAGGATAAGCCAAGTATCCCACTTCCCATGATCGCATTCATTAAATTAAATACTGAGAAACCAAAGGAAGAACCATGATTTGGAGGATCCTGTGAAAAGGGCAGAACAAAGTACAATTAGTGCGAGAGGCATTTTGGTCTTTCATAGGAGGAAATTTAAGGGAGGGAGAGAGAGTCAACTTTTCCTTCCTTAATTTAAATAAGAGCTCTTTTCACAATCTAAGACCATGCAAACCCTCGTGCATATACAGTAACATGATGCTGTCCCATAAGGATCTCAAGACATCTACAACCTTTGAGTACGGTGATACTAGAGCACAGAAAGAGCGCAGCAAGATTTCTGCTCAAAAGCAGGCTATCCCTGCGTGCTCGCAACAGGAGCGAGGGCCGGAGCAAATGGCAGCACTTCCAGGCGTTCAGCCATCCAAGAATCAAACGGATCAGAAGCAGCACCAGGACCAGATCAGGTTCAGCTTCACAGGCCCTGCCCAGCCCTTCCCGCTGCCCTCGCCAGGTGTCA
>NW_009638200.1:18369-18644 GCF_000690535.1 Cariama cristata | reverse complement strand
CCCCGTGCACGCGTGGGGTAGGGAAGAGGCTGGACCGCTCCTGCCCCAAGGGCTGAACATGAGAGACCGATTGTAACAAAGCATCACTTCGACCACAGATAGAAAGCAGCCGTCTCCAGTATCCAGCGCTACAGCGTCTGACAGCTTGCAGCCGTACCACGTAACAGCTCAGGACGGGAAGGGATCTCCTCTTACAAATTACAGGAGCCAATTTACACAGGGCAAACACTTCTCGTTTTGCAGAGACCGCAGTGAGACCGCGAACGGCAGCGGGT
>NW_009638200.1:0-18302 GCF_000690535.1 Cariama cristata | reverse complement strand
CACCCTGCCGTGGCCAGCAAGACCGGCTCGGAAGGATGTCTGTGGGTGCCGGACCCCGAGCACGCATTTGGGATGGTCCACAGCTCTTGCAGGACGGCCCTCCGTGCAGAGATTTTTTCCCCACTCAATCGTTTCATCCGTGTCTGGCAGCTAAGCGATCCTTAGCCTGGGTAAAAATCTGTAAGGCTTTGACAAGGAACACAGACATCAGTAAGAGTGAAAACATTAGAGGCAAACCTTCGGCTTTTAGTGCGTACAAGTACACGTGCCACAACATTTGCTTTCCCAAAGTTAAACACAGATCAACATCTTTTCTGTGACACGGCGCCTTGCAGTGAGCTTTGTTGACTGCAATCTCTTTTCCTAATCCAGGCTTGTTTTGGGGAAAACAGGTGGTTTTATCAAATTTCTTTACTGTCCTTTGATATGGGTCTTAGCTGCTAATGACGCTAGGAAGTAAAAAGAAATGGCAATAGAAATACACAACCATGAAGAATTAAAATAGTGAATTTAATTCAGCCAGTTCCAACTAAATTGATAATGCCCTGAAAAACAAACCTTGCACGGAAAACACAGAACACAAATGTTTTTGTCTTGACAGCTGGCGAGAACAACTAAGTGAAATGGTGAATGGAGTGTTTCTGACTTCTCTGAAAAACAAAAGGTTCCACACATTCTGAAAATGCCCATTGGTTTTTTACTAAATAGGTTGATTTTGGAGGTAGCTATTGTAACCGCTTTGTGAGGAAAGCAAAGGTCTATACTCTGACGCAAGCAGTAATTTCAGATGCCCACGTTGAAATGTTTTACAAATGTCTGATTTTTAAAAAGCGTTTATGTTTCCTTAAAAGAAAAAAAACAGGACTTTCAAAAATTATTTAAATTAGCCCAGAATCCTGAAGAAGCACAAAAAATCTATTCTTTTTTAAAATCCCAAGCCCGGCTTTCCCAGCAGTCTTTACTTGGGCTTCAGGGAGATGCAACGTAGGACGAAACGATGCGACGTTAACGCTCTCGCCAGCCCGTGATGCGGGAGCTAGCTGGACGGCCTGGCTCAGTTTCTCTTAGCACTGAAATACTTTTTTCCAAACCAATACCAAAAAAGGTTTGTTTCTAGGTCAAGACCTCAGTACTAAATTTTAACCAGGGGCTGACAGTCAAATCTGAACACAGCTGTAAAATGGATTCACAATAGAAGCTCAGGCATTCTTTTTCTAATTAGAAAACAGTCATTGAGCCTTGTGCATTTAAAGGTGAAAGCTATTTTTGACACAAAAATTAGCACGTAGTTCCTCCGTCATCCTTCAGTTGCTGCTCTGGAAGCTGTGAGCGAATGATCCAAAGATAAGCAAGAAGTATAAACATGCTGAATTAAACAAATAGGTAGAAGGGGATCAAGTTTTAAGTTTTATTCTGCCTGACAATTAGGAAAGGAAGAGATTTATTTTTACACTATTTATCCTAAAAAACACCGGTAAAAAGCTCCACTTAAGCACTGAGCCAGACCTCAAAGGCATTTAAAAACTTGAAGTGCTTTTAATAGCTGCCTTTTGAAAGTCCTGTTAAATCTATTTTTGAGATGGATAAACTAAGCCACCAATAAAGCAAGGCAGGAGTTTTCAGAAGGACCCAGCAGTGAAAAACTGTAGTCCACTTCGCAACGACTCAGCTCCCAGATGGGGACCCCTAAGATAAAAAAACCATCAGAGCACCGGATGCTTTTCAAAACCTGAGCGTTCTTTAAATCCAAATTTCCCTCTCTTCATTCTTTGGTGGGAATCTAACCCTGACAGCCCTGAAAATTAACCCCAGGCAGTTTTCAAAATACAGCTGAGAGTGACTGTTTCTAAAATAAAAGCGAGTGAAGAGCGAGCAGAACTTGGAGGGCTTATCACCACCAGTAATGCCACCGACTAATCCCTCGGCAGCCCCGGCCCCTTTATGTAACCTGGGATTGCTGCAGCTCAAACAGCTTATTGGGGTTTTGGTGGTTTTCTTTAAACCGCTCCTGGACAAATGCAAACACATTAAATACCTTCTTCTTCTGCCACTCTTATTTATTGTTATTGTAAAGTTAATCTACATTATTGTTCAGAGGGGAAAAAAAAGTCTTTTATTTCTGAATAATGGCAAATAGAATTTCACTCGTACGCTGAGAATAACACGTTTCTCTCTCTCATCCATGATCTTGACTGAACAGAAATCTTCCCGGTTTCTAACACTCAGGTATAACTCTCCAATGGTAAGACATAAAAGGTCGAATCCCAAATGCCTCCTCACCCCAAACACCCTCTGGAAGTGGTGGGGTGTTCCAAATAAAGAAAAAACCGTGCCCAAGGTAAACCATTTATACCATTTCCCGGCAGCGTGGGTGGCTGGGCCACGATACTTCCTTCCCTGTGGCCGGCTGCCCCGCGGTGCCTCGCCAGCTCAGAGCCAGGCACCCGCAGGCTCTCCTTGCCCGGAGGATGAGTTTCCGTGCCATTGATCTGACTGTTCTGACTTTCCACGGCACAAATCCTTCCAAGGCAAAATTCAACTTTAAAACTCTCAGTTGGTGCTAGTCCATTAATCTAATGCTGAATGCTTATGGAAACTTAAGAAGAAAAAAATAAAACGGCTATTGAACTACTTGCAATCGGAGACCTGAATAGGCTCGATATAAAGCCCACTCAAATCAACGGCCGCAATAGGCTTCCCTAGATGTTGGACTAGATCCAGCTTAAAAGTTTCCATGAAATAAACTAGGCTAAGCGCATCAGCTGCATAGAAACTAACTCGGTGTAACAGGAGCATCTGTTCTTCACATCCACCATTTTCTTCTAGTCCTAACTCCCCAGTGCTGCAGCGACACGAGTCGCCATACAAATCACTCATCGCTGTCGTGCAACTACACACCGTCTCTCGACAGCAGCTGCCCTTACTGCCTCGTTACACTGTGGATGAACCATCAATTATGAGGTAGCCTGCATGCCGTATGAACTACTTGACCAGGTAGCTTTCGTTTGTCAAAAAACAGCTTAATGTATTTCATATGATGGCATTACAAAGTGAAATTAATGTCTGCATTGAGACAGCTGAGGAGCACACCTCGGAACCATTTATACACAGTACAAAGCAAATGTTTACCCAAGTACAAATGAAACAGGCTGACAATTAGCTAATGCAGCTTTGTGGACATAAACCAGGTACATTCGAGCAGAACCAACATAAAATAAAAAAGGAAACAACCCTTTTCCTATCCCCTGCTAAGAGCACCACGGTTAGTGGTTTGGGAAGCCTCTGTCACGTTGAAAAATTTCCTTGCCGGTGTTTAATGCGTTTATTCTACCGCTACACTGCTCGGATAAAAATAACATCAGCAGGGCACGCTAGCTGGACGGAGCACCCACTGTCAATACTACAGTAATTGACAACATACAATTAAGTCTCACACCTGTTTATTGTAAGTAATTCATAGATAACCACTTCTAGTACACATTTTCATATTGGCTTTTAATGCTTTTGTTTTTTTAAGCTCAGGGACACCCAAACTTCATCTAAGGGTCATCTCTGCAGTTTACCCAGATCCAGGACGCTACACCTACTACGTAAAACTGGTGCAAATTGGTGTCATTGCCACGGGTAACAGAGATGGCTTGGGAACTACACATCCCAACATGCAACGCCCCGCCGGCGCGGGCTGCTCTGTGCTACGGGAGGAAGGAGTTTTGCTGGGGTGCATTCGCCTCACATGCCTCGTTTCGGCCGCATCAGCCTAAGTCATGCAGCTGTCTGCACGCAATGCTCTACACAGTGCAAAAACGAAGACCTCTACACATCTGGAGTAAGAACAGTGGTAACAAAGTCATAGCTACATATTCTTCTCTACAGTTTTGTTTATTGAGACAAACTAATTAAAAGGCACAAACATAGGGCATATGTTTACATGGACATTATAACAAACATATACATTAAAAGTGTAGGAATGTGTTTCCTTTCTGCTAAACAGAAAGTTCCTAAGCTTTTATATATACAAAAGTTGTACAATTTGATGTCCTAAAGTACAAAAGATCATTTATAAAATTATTTTACACTAAGCTCTATTTTTTTTGTTTGTTTTTGTTTTACTATGTAGTCCAAGCCCCTAGAACAGTTTCACGTAATGATACAGATACCCGTCACCTGAGCCAGCAGCCTGGCAATCACTGCTTGTACTGACACGGCAGGGTAGAAACGGAAGCAGTCCATTTTGACTGGTCAGTCCTGCTAGCACTCTGTGAAAATGCGCACACGCTAATCTCCATAGCTTTCAACTTCATTAAGATAAAAACATCTCAACTGTAATTTTATTTTTTTTTAATGTAGAGTCTTGGGTTTAGGGTGGTTTTTTTTTTTTTTTAAACAAAGTTTTAAAAATGTGAATATGTGACATGATAGTCTAAAAAGTATATCTGTTTCCCTAGATTTTGCTTTCTACTTTATGTACAGATAAACAGGTTAAGAAATAAAAAGCACATGTAGCTTAAACATGTGTGACCATTTGTGGAGAAGTTCTGGGCTGGATAGTTGAAACCATCACCCCAGAACTCCCACAAATTGATAGAAATGTGTTAACACAATAGAAGAGTAACGTAAAAATGATGATGTTTGCAAATATTTACAAAGTTGAACAGATCTGCACAACACTTGATTAAGAAATAGGGGAGAAATTAAAAGACGCTCTCTGCTTGTCCTGGAGGGGCATCCTACCTAGTTAGTGGTTAGAATAAAAACTGTATACAATTTAATATAAGACAAAACTTCTAGTGAACAACTAACACGTCTGTCCCCTGCTGTAACACCAGCAGGCTCTGATTGGGAGGCAGAGGGCATAAAAATCATACCCAGTGCCTCCAGAATCTTCCAGCTTAAAGCAATATTTCTTAAGTTTCAAAGCACTCCTTTTGCTCCTAGATAAGAGTCCCATAGGGGTCTGACTGTTCAGAGACCATGTTTACGTACATTGCGACTCCTCTTCTGTCAGCCACGGCTGTTTCTCACCAAACAGTAACAGGTTTTTTTTTTTTTTAAAAAATGTTGACTACAATGCTATATTCCCTTAGGGTAATATGTTGGGTAATATTTACATCTCCAAATATCAGGTCACAATCCCTATTATATGTTGAAGTTAGAATGATAAGTTATCATATGCTTTGCATATCAGAGCTGGTATCACCTTTCCCATAGGGAATGCTGCCTGAAATTACCATATTCCCAAAGGTAAAATGCATATTTTCTCCAAAATGCATTTTTTTTTTAAATGACAACATTATAATGCATTTACTCATTAAAAAAATACATCAACACAGACAAAGATTCTACACTAGCTCGGAAACGGTGGACTTAACGACTGGCGAGTTAAAACTAGCCATCCACCCTGTTAAAGATACAGAGGGGTCTTTGCTAGTGTTTAGATTAAAATAATTTTCTAAGTTATAATCTGGGGGATAAAACATAAAACTGTTTTTTAATGACTTTTTTTTTTTTTTTTTAACTCTGGCAAGTAAGTATCTGCTCTAATTCAGCATCAGTCAGCTAAAGGGTAAAACTTACTTGAAATGAAGTGCTCCAGTGAAACTCAAGTTTGAACCATACGAGCCAAATCAACAGGGGAAGATGCTACTGTGGTCTCTGATGGTGCATGTTGCCCCAGTGTCTTAGTCTGAATTTATTATTAACTAAAATAAAACAAAAAACAAAACAAAAAACCCAACAAAAAAAAAAACCCAACCAAACAAAACCCAAAAAAGAACTGCTGGTAAGGATTCCATTTTAATCCTTTTTAATACTGTTTAGAAATTCTTTACCAGGGAGGAGACGTGGGCAAGGCCTGGGGCAGGAAAGGCATGCTCTCTACCGGTCTCATGGCTATATTTAACGGACCAGCTAACGTCATTGGTGTGGGCAGGTTCATGGGAGATGTTATAGTGACTGGATGCGCTATATTCACTGGAGCGGTTACTGGGGTAGGTAAATTGACTGGTGTGGTGAGCGTTAATGGAGATGTCATGGATAATGGACTTGTTATAGTTACAGGATGCCCTAGGTTCATCGGACTGGATATATTAACTGCACTTGATACATTTACTGGACTTCTCATGCTCATTGCAGCTGCCACTGTGACTGGGTTTGTGATAGTCCCAGAAGCCACAGAGGACGTTATATTGAATGGAGTAGTAAGAGTCACAGGCGTAGTAGCAGCAGTGGAGGTTTGGCACAAGTTAGCAGCTTCTAAAAATGAGACATAAAAAGACAAAAAGTTTTTAACACATAAAAAACCATGGACAAGGTTTAAAAAAACAAAACAAAACAAAACAAAAAAACCCAACAAAAACCAAAACCAAACAAGAACAGGTACAAATTCTGGAATAATTTTCTTTAGGAATTATTAGTAAGTTAAAACTGTTAACATTCTATAGCCTACAAGAAATACAAACTCTCATGCAGTTCATTTCAATTCAGTATTTTTTTCCTGAGAAGTCAAGCGAGGTTGTCTTATAAAGAGGGTTTCGATGTTCACAAAAACAGTATCTTACAATCAAATAAATCCTCCCAAGAGGAACATTATAAATAGAGGAGAGAGTGTACATACCGAATGGTACGTACTCTATAGCCTTCTCAAAGGTGAACTGACATTCTGTGAAGGTTTTAAAAAGTCATTATTAGGGACTGATAAGCAAAGCTCGTTTCAATATTTACCTGCTTATTTCAGTCTTAATTATTGCTACTAAATTGTTCCACTGATCACAGTACTTCTACTTAGCAATTTTCAAGGCTACCCACTCAGTACATCTTTCAACCCCCATTATCTCCTCAGCTTTCATGTAAGCTACAGCTCCACACCAAGTTGTTTTGTTTTGTGGGGTTTTTGGGGTGGGTTTTTTTTTTTTCCCCTTTGTTTTGCAGTAAGCAGGAATTTAGTGCCGAACAAGGGAGACCCAGGAGGCTAGTGCCCGGCCCTGCTGCCGGTGGGCTCTAGCAGGGCTGGGCACCAGGGGAGCGGGCAGCGGCGGTGCGGATGGTGGAGGGATCCCTAGGAGGGATCCCTAGGAGGGATCACAAGGCATCCATCAGCACCACCTGCCGGCTACCCATACTAGAAGGCTCCAAAACCAGAAGCGGGTCAGTGGACGAGGGTAAAGGGAAGGGATGACTGCTAGAGAAACCGACAAAAATATATTCTAGATCAACGTTACGGCACTTCTAAGTCGTGTCTTATTCCACATTTGTAGGGTAGGACACCAAGCTCAGTCTACACCCACGTTTCAGGAGGTAAGCCAGGAGCAAAGAGTCCACTCTTGCCACTTGGGCAATACAAATGTACCAAGATAGAGTTAACTTTGAAAGCAACATTAGCCCCATTCAAGGGTTACTGTTGGTTCTTCAAAGTCCATACACAAATTTAGGAAAGGAGAGGGGATGAGGGGGAAGGGAAAGGAAGGAAAAAAAAAAAAAAAAAAAAAAAAATTGTGAAAATAAATCGTATTAGAATAAAAAAATCCCATATAGTGTTGTAAAGCCAACACAACAGGTGGCACTAGCACAGGAGAACCAGCATGGAAAGAGTAGCACATAGGCATGGCACTGACTGGTCTAGCTTCACCTTCCAAGCTCTGTAATATGCAAAGACACAGCCCACCCCATGCCCCTTCCCCAGTTAAGTAAGCTAATACCATCAATCTGACAACACTTCTACCCACCCACCTCCCTCGCCCACTGTTCTGTCCAAACCCACTGTTTCTGTTAAAGCATATTCAATCATCTCAGTAAGAAAGAAAGGGAAGAGGGAACAAGACATGGGAAGGAACAAGCAGAAAAAAAAATTCTGAGAGATTTTCTAAATCTGACACCCATTTGCTTTATCTATTTAGCGGCCTGACAATATTTAATTTTCTGTTATCACTACATTTTAACACAAATAAGCTGTTTCTATACTGTCTGATCACAGAATTCAATTCAACTGGAATAACAATCAAGGCAAAAGGAGCTAGCAGCCTAATACACAAACAAGACCTAGAAAAGAAAAAAAGACTGAAGAAACTGAAAGGAAGTTTAGGAGAAAAGAAAAAAATAAGGTGAGTCAAAAACATTGATTACTAAAAACAGCTAGTGAAAAACAGTAAGTTGTCACTAAGAATTTCTTCTAAAACATGTAATCCACGAGAGTCACATGATAGGCATTAAAAATCAAACTGTTATGAAAAGAATAAGCTAGCAGTAACAGGAGACTTTAAACTTCTATACTCCTAATGACACTAAATTGAAGCAATCTATTCTTTACAAAACTGACACACTGACCAACAAGAGGAAGCTATTCAATTACAGTAGCATAGATATATGTAAGCTGTGAGCTAGCAGTAACGAAAACTTATGAGTTAATTTTGTAATGAAAAAGACGACAAAGAGACAAAAGAGTAAGTTCTATGAGTTCTAGAAAACTTTACGCAAAGACAGTTATGTGATGATAAAGCAAATGGAATAACTGGGAGAGAAAAGATGAAAGGGACACAGAAAGCACCCACATGCAAACTGATGATGCAACGACAGAGGGTGTTGTACATGTGTGTATATATACATATATATATATATATATGCACACGAGTTAACAACCAGTAAATATGCATAAACACAGCTAAAAGCCACATGCAAGTCAGAAAAACACATTTTTCCCTTGGAGCAGACACAAACATCCCCTTATAATTGATGACTGCTACATACACATGCAAGCACAGAGACCAAAGGGAAGCAAGCAATAAGGAGTTCATTTACAACAGTGTCATTTTGGTCATGTTATCCTCCTGCTAGTTTTTAGCTATTACTTCTAACATCAAGAATGAAATTTTCATGTAAGACATCCTTTTCTGACCTCTTAAACTCCCTATGTAACTGTAAACTCCAGTATCTTATAAAACCAAGACCATAAGTATTGTTTTGTTTTACCTTTCTTCCTTGCCTTGACGGCCTCTTCCCATAATCTGAGGGTCTCTACCTGCTTTCCAGGCCAACTTGTTACGTGTTGCTGCTGCTGCTGCTGTTGCTGCTGCTGTTGTTGTTGTTGTTGCTGTTGTTGTTGTTGCTGCTGCTGCTGCTGTTGTTGTTGTTGCTGCTGCTGTTGCTGCTGCTGCTGCTGTTGCTGCTTCTGATTGCTGGTCTCTTCACTCATGCATGCTATGCCAATTAAGTAAGAACACAAATTCACCTTGAAAAGTTACTCTGTTTTCTGCTGAGAACACAAAGGCTTCTTCCATAAAAAGCATGTGGAATCTCACAGGATTCCAAGAGCAAAAATCACAGAGGTGTATAAAACCATATAATTAATTCTGTGCTTTATAAAACTACTTTTCCAAAAGCCAAAAAACCAAAATGTAAGTCAGGGACATCTGCTTTCACTGCCAAAAATGAACTTCCTTTCTGATTATTTCGTTGGTACTTTAGGAAGAATGAAAAAAAAGACTACAATGAGTCTCTAAAATTCAAGCTGGTTAGCTCATTCCACTTTTCCTAAACCTCAGCTCCAGTTAAAAAAAAAAAAAAGCCTATTTACTTTTTATTGCAAGTATGACTTAAGATCTTCAGTTTACCTCTACATCATAGAACAGCATGTTAGTACTCTCTGGCCACATTACAGCTCATCATTTCCACCTCTAACAACTGCTGTAAATGCCTCATGTGAACTGGCTTAGCACCACTGAACTGGCTTGGGAAGCCAGAGCTGTAATCCTATACCTTGAAAAATACTTCACATTCAAATTTCGTATTACTCTCAACAATCAGGCATTTTAGACATTCCCGGTACCTTCAAATTATCCAGGAGTAACAGGAACTGAAAAGATGTGGTAAATCAATACTGTTTAAAAGGCTTTAAGGACAAAGTTTCCAAAGACATTCCTGACTTCTCCCTCTTGACTCCTCTGAAAACCCGTTTTCTATCACTAACCACGTGAGTTAACTTAAGTTACAAGTATTTTAATAGGGAAAATTTGAAAGTGAAGTCTTCATTTGCTTACTAGGCACTCCCAGGTTCAGGCTTCAGCACTTCCACAGAGCTTAAGACTAGAAGGAACTATTATAAACATCTCATTTGGACTCCTGCACACCACCAGTCAAATGCCATTAATGCCCAAAACATATCAGGGCTGGATTTAAACGTTTTTCTTGTCAGCTATTGCCAGAGGGAGGAATCATTGAGCCCCAGGGTCAAAGCTCAGAGAAAGCAGAGAAATCTTTTTCCTAATTTTGATGAGTTTTAGGTCAGGCTTCAAACCTGAAACTTGGCAGACCTTAGCAGTTCTTAAATACTCTAAAATCTCCAGAATTATCTGTTGGACTTTTAGGCCTGGACAGTTCAGGATGTAGCACTGTACTTAGAAGATGAGAAAGCTTGGGAACTCTTTTCTTCAAGAGGTGGGTTATTCTCACAAACTGCAGGGCATTCCTAAGGGATAAGAGCACAGTCTAGCAGCAAACCAATTCCACATATGCAAATTCTTGAGCTGAAGAAGATTCTGTTATCAAATATCTATTTTTAATAGGTGTGAATACCCAGACTGATGGGCATGTTCTTGCATTTTAACGTAATCAAAGGCAATTTCCTTTGCAAACACATTGTCATTAGAAATGTTTTTAAAACGTTCACCTACTTTTATTGATGCCTTGTTTACAGGTATTACAGTTGATACTTTGGCTCTGCCCGTGTGTCTTTAAGTGGCTGGTGATATATGCTGCACTCAGAAGTTTACCACAGATATTACACGATACCTTTCCTTCATGGCGCACCATGTGTGTCCGCAGTCTGTCTTTGGTGGCAAAGGCAGCAGTGCACGTCTATATGAAGGACAACAGTTACACTTGAAGTGCAGACAGCATCACTACAGTATGAACTACATGCCCACTGTAAGCCTATTTTACCTTGTAGGTGCAAACAGTCTCCTAAGTATAGTGACAACCTTAAGTTTTACCTGTATCTATAGAGAAACCAAAATCAAACTACTAAACAGAGACTGAAAACGGAAGCTGACTTCTGAGACAACTAGGCCAAAAATCATACTCTATACTACTATAACTTTCTTAAAATAGTGGGTTCCTTACATACCAAAGCAAGAGGTAGCTTATTAAAAAAAGCCTAGAACAGGCAAAGTTGGGTTTTGATACAATTTTACTGTACAAATATGAACTTGATATCTTAAATTGCTCAATTACTTCTGTTCCCATCCAAATCAGAACAAGGAAACAAAACCTTTTTCCAACGCTATTCTTTTTACACAAGACTCTTATTTAATATGATGAGTCACTAAAACACAGGTTGGAACAAGCATAGATATTCCAAGCAAAACAGTTAATTGTTCAAGGGCAGTCAAGTTATTTCTCTTACACTCAGTCATGAACTTACAACAACTTGCTTTTGCCTTCCAGCAAAATAACGGATCCAGAATCAACTATTCCAATTCGTTTTAAACGGATATACTGAGAAACACATTTAATTTAAACATGCTGAGAAACACATTGCACACATTACTCCGGTAATCGGCCCTGAGCTGAGGACGCTGTTACAATCCTACTACTAAGGTAAGCATACTGTAAAACAGAGCACCTATGTTGTTCTCCAACAAAGCAAAAAGCCTCTATCTTCCTAAAAAAGTAGCCACAGCACCCTTTTAAACTGCCTCTACACTTACATCAGAACTACAGCGCTGCTGGTGTGTAAGGCGGATGTGACTTTATGCCTGAGCTTGCTTTTCAAAGAGAAGTCCAGGAGCAAATACAGTACTGGAAAGATTATGCACCTGAGATTCTAACGATACAGTAAGGTATTGTTCTTAATGAATCATTTTAGCCCTTACTTGGCATTTGAAGGGTCTCTCTGTTGAGTGAACATGTTTAACGTGACAGCTTAAATGATCAGGCCTGCAAAAAAGAGAGGAACAGAAAAGAAAATGCATACTGTTACAAATACATAGTAAGGACACCTCGGCTAGCGGTGCTGAACACTGCACTGATGACCCCTTGCAGCCCACATCCCTCTGCGCGGCAAGAATAAATACGTTCCCCTTACCTACGCGGTGGCTTTCGGCTAGAGTAACACATAGTTACACTGAGACCCAGTTTAAAACTTAACCACGTTCTTCTTACACACCTGAAAATGGTACGTTTGGTCGTACCTTGTGTAAAGGTGACAGATCAACAGCTCTAAAGGTTGAAGTTTTCTCTGTTGCAAGCACAGATATAAATACAGCCAGCAGCAATGCAAGCTCCCCCACAATGCTCTGTCAGTACGCCTCAACCTTGCTACGAGACAAGGAGACGGTTTGCCTGCCGTGCCCCATGCGGTCCCTGACCTTTGCAAAGGCTGGTAAAGGGGCTCCGTGGTCACCACCAGTGACACAGACACGTGTCCTGCGGGACCGGGATGAGGTCACGAAATCGTTTCAAAACACTCTCATAAAAGAGCGACCGCTTTTGGCCACCGCCAATCTGGCTCAGATCGAGACCCACGCCCCAGAGGTAAACAAGGCTCTTTATCCCCTCACCAATCTTCTAAGATGTCTGGTTCTCCTAGCCCCTTGCTACGATAGCTTAACCCTTCTTGGTTATGAAAAGCCAATACTTGAGCTCGCCTGGGATTTTCTACATGGTACCTCGAGAAGCCTTTTCCACAAACACCACAGGTGTATGGTTTCGTGATGCCACCTTCGTGAGACCTCACGTGGTAGGTCATGCGATCCTTTCTCTTGAAGCGCTGATTGCAAATTGGACATTCAAAGGGTTTTTCATCTGAGTGGGACAGCTTGTGCCGGTTGAGGTGGTAGACATCCCTGAAGGCCTTTCCGCACATCTCACAAGCGTGGTTCTTCTTAACGGGCTTGCTGGGCTTCTTCACCGTCTGAGTCACTGCCATAGCCGTTGCGCCGGCACTACTGCTGGGGTTGGTGGCAGAGGAAGACGTAGTGACTGTGGACAGGATGCCTGCGATAGTCGAAACCAATGAACTTCGGCTGTTGTCACCAGCGATGGTCGAGATAAGGGGCACCATTGTGGTGGGAGTTTTCTTTGGCCGTGACACTAACTTTATCCCTGTGTGGCAGGACTCGTGACGCCTCAAATGGTAGCTGTCCCTGAAAGCTTTGCTGCAGTAAGTGCACACAAAGGAGGTTTTAGGTTTTTCCTTTTTAATCCCAACAATAGCATCCTTTAATGTTTCTGGTGCAGGCTGAGGTTTCTGCGTTATTGGTAAGGGCAGAATCGGCTTCTGATCGGGTGGCTCAACAGCAGAGCTCAGGAGAGGCAACAAACTGTTCTGTGCTGCCTGCTGTTGGTGATGTGAGGCTTCGTGTGCCTAAAACCAAACATTCACACTTAAATTCTATTGATGGGTGCTCACTCTGACATGGTGAGAACATTTACAAACTACAGGAAAGCACATTCTAGACCAAAAGCCATTGAAGTAACAACTGGAAAAGATTACATAATTTTGGTTTTGGACAGGATAAACCGCTTGCACTTTAAATGCATTCACTGTGCAGATTCTGTGGTAAGTGTAGGATGGCACACATCATAACAATCAAATAATTATTAAGTTTCCGGAGGGCAACACTTCTTAAGGAAAACACCTAGGTGCTTGTCAGATCTTTACTAATGCAGCGTTTGATCTTTACGTAACAGATAACTTGTTTTGCTAATGATCATATCAGATGCCACCTCGGGACTAACTTTGGAGCATATGAATGTACTGATGGGAGTTGCAAAATAATGCCCCACCTTTAAGCCAAGCTTAGTGCACACTGAGAATTAAAGTGCAGCCACAGAGAGCCAGGATGCGATAAGGCGTCTTATTTAAACAACGTGATCATACCAGTGTGTTAGCACTGAAACCAAAGCAACTTGAATCGAGAGCTGTCTAAAGCCACATTTCTATATTTAGCAGGTTCCCGATGCATTTATACGCTGACCACTGTGCTCTTTGCGTCTGGAAACTAATAAGAATAGCAACATGTTCTTTTTCTCTTCATCAGCAGCTACTTTGTGATAGGAAGAGAAGCTAATCGATAAGCACTAGTAGACATCTAGAGATGCTGCAGAACACGGGGGCGGGGGGTTGAAAAAAAAAAAGAAAAGACCGGAAAGTTGTTTCAAAACAGCCAGTACCAACTGACTCTGAAGGACAGAATCAGTGGGAGAAGCTAAAGGGAAGAGACGAGGGGGCCCCCCCCCCACGAGGGTGCCGCGGCAAGCACCGCTCAGCTGAGCTGCAGCCTGCGCCGCTACGGGCTGTTCGACACCCTGCTTGTATTAGGTGCTGTTTATCCTAAGGCAGAAAGCACTGTTATTAAAACTCATCCAGTCAGACTGGGACAAAACCCTAGCAGATACAATTTTGAAGTGGTTTAGAAACCACACAGACCAATTCAGCCTAATGGAGCATTAAAATAAATCACTCTAGCACCTTAAGCCAGTTTAAGCGCATCTGTATTCAAGATGTGCCTCAGTCTCATCAGACCAGTTTTAAATCAGTCTCGTTATTAGCGCAGTGTGCCAGGTCTGAAGCTGAGTTTGGGGAAACTTGCATTTCCATTAGATCAGTACCGCAGCCTTCCAGGACTTCTTCCCTACGGCTTCCTTCACAAAATAACACGACTCAGGGCTGTGAGAGCTGAATAAAACACCGTGCTGGCTCGAGACCCCCAACCTGTCTACTTTTACATCAGTTGAGGATGGACAGCGTTACGAAGCGCGCTCAGGCTAACACTCTTCCTACGTGAATCCATTTCATCTCATCCTTTGGAGAAGTCAGTATTTCTAGAAGCTCACTTTAGGACTTTTTCTTAGTTGCATCCAAGCTCCGGCCGCTTTGCCTCTCCCGATCGCAGCAGCGACTACAGCCACCTCGGTGCAACTCTCCCTCGGCTGCAGGGGGACTCCCACCTCCTCCTGCCACCGAACAACACCTGCATCGCTTCAGCCGCTCATTTTTCAGGAGCGCGATGCCAGTGATCTTTGGATAAAAGCCACCGGTGGATACAAACACTATCCCATGTGGGTATCAATACGTACTCCCTAACACTGCAATCCTATCTGACAGGATAAAAGGTTCACGGAAGAAAGCCTGGATTCGGTACGGCAACAGGAGACAAAACTTGCAGGAATCGTTAGGAGCCAGGCCAGCCTGTCCGTTTTTATCTGCATTTTACATCCCATCTGTGCCGAAGCTTGGGATGCAACAGGTAGGCTGAACATTACCACACCTCGCCTGGCCACAGCAGCTACTTCAACAGCCTAAAGGGCTGGTTTGCAGAAGCGATTGCTGAAGAGTCGAACGCAGAACTCTCCTGGAGGCTACGCTGCTAAATCAGGGCACGACACAAGCTCCAGCGTCTCCGTTAAACTTCTGCCTGACTTCAGTGACAACTGTGGATTTTCAACCATTTATTTTCCGTGTTTTTAAAAAGCCATTGAGACATCTACATTGCATAAAAAGAATAGAGTATGCACAATACACATTGAAAGCACAGTATTAAGCAAGTTGGGTACTTAAATACAATTTTAATTTAAAAAAAAATTCTCAAATGTTTTACAGCCAACTTTGAATAAGCTTTAACAATGTTGTCAAACTGCATCAGAAGACACTTAAGAGCACCTAAGGATAGCTCCAGAGATACAGTTTCAAAGGCAGAGCTAGCAGATCGGATAATAGAGCGCCCAAATCCTTTGGACAACATTCAAACTCATGCAGTTTATGGGTATCTTTAAGCCTCAAAGAATCGTCAGCACTTCAAGGTAATGATGCACTTATTCCTACGAACCCGACCAGAGAGGATGGACATAAAACAATGTATATTCATCAGGCTACAGGCTATGAAGCCGCTGCTTATGTAAGTCTGCTTATCTTGGTTCCCAGATAGCCCGTGTTATTAGCAGCGCTGTCTTTCTAGCAACCCCTCTTTGCAACAAGCAGTATTCCTCAGTTTCCAAGGCCTGCCTGCATTAAAGCCTTTTAAAAAAGGATCAGGCAGTATTTTTTTTTTTTTTTAACTCGCTGTTCGAGAAGGGAAGACAGCACCTGCTGCACGCCTCTCGCAAGTCATTTTTGTTCAGTCACAGACCTCGGTTTTACTTGACCTAGCATTAATGTCAAGCCAACACTTTTTGCAATATTTTGATTGCCTAGGATAGGCTCTTGTGCAAAATACCCTCGCTCTATCACTAATTTTTTCTTTCCTGGGGGGCAGTAAACACAAAAAACCTGTAATTCGTGACCCGCAGTGGTAGGATGTGGCATTGTGAACTTCCAATGCCAGAGGCTAAAATATTTTTGCGCTCCAACCTTAATGTGAGAGCAACAAATTAGCATGAGTTGTATCTTGAACGCACTGTTTGATGGATGATTCCTCCTCACATTAACAGACACAACTTTCACTTTCCGAGCAGATACTAAAAGTGGTTTTCAAAATATGCATTTCAGGGATTAATAAGCTCCAAACAAGAACTGCTCATTTAGTATCACAATTGTTTCTTTAAAAAGAGATACAATTCATCAAAATGCCACCTAAACACAATCAAACAACTTTATTTGGAAAGAGCAATTTACAGTCACATATCCCATTGCTAGCAAGAGTAAAATTAAGACATTGAAACCTCCTCTAAAAACATTTTGCTAAAAATTACAACTTTACACACCACGTATTAAACTGTCCCCTAAAAATCCTGTCACAGCTGAAACACACACTCGGTAAAACTCCCCCCGCAAAGAATGAACGCGTATACTCAGTCACTTGCATTTGTTATTTAACTGATACCGGGGAGGGGGGCCGGGAGGGGCTTTTAAATTCACTTTTTGTTACTAGTTTTAACTAATCAGTTGGATCTTGGCTGACCCGCGGCTGGCGAGACTGGGAAGAAGAAAAAGTGAAGTCACATCGGGAGTATCTTAACAGTGCTTTCTGCTGGGTGCATTAGGATGCTCACCCCCTAAATCGTTGGTTTTAACAAAATGACTCAAGAAACAATATTCAGCATTTATTATGAGGTCTTAAAGCTTTATTATTGGGGGGGGGGGAAGTCAGGAAAATTTCCACGTCACAGTTTTATGAAGATGCTTCCAAGTCGCACATAGCTAAGTACGTTAGGAAAGTGAACTGCTGACTCCTTAATTAAAAGCAGCAAAGCCTACTCCTAAATCAAAGTGCGACATCGCTATTTCAAAATACAGTACCCTTCAAAAAAATAAAGACGAGCAGCAAGAAGCTGGACACGTACTTGAAAGTATTACTTGGCATTTCTTACAGAGGTTGCTGCAATACCATATTGCCAGCCTACGAATAATTTCCCCTCGAAAACGCTCAGCTGTGAGCCCGGGAGGCAGAAAGGCAATAAACCTGCCCCAACTCGGAGGGAGATGGCCCTAAACTAAGGAGATTAACTTCTTAGCGTGAAGTTTCCTATGTGCGAATCACAACTGCCCACTAGAGTGAGAAATAATTCACAAGACCTCAGCCAAACTCGATGGCATCACCACATTCATCACGAAAAGGCGGAAAACCCAGCACCCAGCTCCTGGTACCGGCACCCCGGAACATTCCCGGCGTGTTTTCGGAGGCAGAGCACCCGAGCGAGTGACTCATCCCTCGGTACTTGAAAGGGAATAATTTTTCCTCTCTAAAGGAATGGTGCTCGCTCTCGGTGGATTTATTCATTCAACTCAGGTTCTCAAACTCGTGTCACGGGTTGAGTTCGGGTTTAATTCCGAGGAGGACAGTGAGTAAGCGAGTGACCGCCGCTGGGAACGTGCAAAGAGGATTATTTTACCTTGAGAAAGGTGATGTGTGGGGCTTTTTTTTTTTTTTTTTCCTTTTCCGCTGCTGCTGCTGCTGCAATTACACATTTTATGTTTTCAAGCTCCAAAAGAGCAGGAGGCATCAGAAAACAATCTGGCATGAAAGGGCTCGGCTCACAAAAGCCAGGGAGAATGGGGTTTTTATTTAATATTTTTTTTTTGGTACACGGGATTTTCTTTGGAATTACATAAACAGCGGTGGTTTTAAGTCAGTCTTTCGCAGACAGAAGGGGGGAAAATTGTGACTCAGTTGGCAAAGGGAGGGGTTGCACGCTCCACCGTCCCTATTCCTCCCTGTTACCGTTAGCATTTCGCCAGTTTTTACAGAAATCCGGCCCGCTCGCGTCCTATTTTAAAAGAAAACAAGCTCCCTCGTCACCCGGCCCCTGAGTCAGGCTGTTTAAAGAGGGATTAATTTATTCTCCCAGACACGGTGTTTGTTCCATCGGGGTTT
>NW_009638199.1:1144-13223 GCF_000690535.1 Cariama cristata | reverse complement strand
TAATATTCTCTTGAAAATCTCACTTTCCACAAATACTAATATGCTAGAATACATACAGAAAGAGAACACAGCTAAAAGCCAATAACGGAAATTAAGTTAATTCAATTTTCAGGAAAGCAAATATTTGAAAAAACTTTCTGAGATACTTGTTCCAGCCTATTTACACAGTGAATGATTAAGAATAAGCTGTCTAGTAAACATTGTTCACTCCGCTAAAACACATTATTATTATTAAATAGAAGGTAATGTCCACAAACTGAAAATAAATATATATATTCATTGTCATCTAACCTATCACATGAATTGAAGTTGTTGTTGCCCTCTCCTGTACTTTCTGTAGCCACACTTTTTTTTTCTTTTTGAATGTTAAAACTTGTAAAGGGGTTGCAGGAGTCATAGTTTGATGCACATCAGAATCACTGTAGTAAACGGTGGGGGAAGATGTAGCCATTCACAATTTTTTTGCAACATGGGGCAAGCTACCTGTGGCATGGTGGACTCCTGACATGGGATAAAGGTACAAGTTAGGAATCTGTGTTCTTTAAGCTGATTCTAAATCAGTCTTGACACTTCATGAAACAAATCTGAAGCAATGAGACAAATGAACAAGCAAATACCCCTTTATGTTCTCAGTGCATCTCTATAAAGTAAATATGTTAGGCAGTTTTCACTAAGCATTCAAATTCTGGATACTACAGCACAATTTTCCGAAGCCACTGTAAGGTCAGGTTGAAATTGCTTAAACTACCGTATAAGTAGATTTTTTTTTCCTACAGTGAATTAAATCACATTTTTACAGGGTTAAGTAGGGTGCAAAGTATTTATTCTCTTTTTCTGTTAGGAACTTTACTAGTATTCTGCCATTAAATCTGCATGATCAAACAAATATAAAAATGAGAAATTAATTATATTCTACTTTTTCTTTATCAGAGATAATTTGTAATGATAAACATCAAAATGTATAGATATATATCTCAGGAATAAAATGTAATATTTAAAATCTGCATTCCGCCACCCAGAATCAATAATGTAACCTGCACATCAAATGAAAGGAATTCATATTTGCTAAGAAGTGCTATTAAAATAGCACTGTTTGAAACAAAAATAGCTAACCAAATATGTGTAACAGCCGCTTGACTGTTAATTCAAACTGTTGCTGTGCATATATGTAACAAATAGGAGACTGCAAACTTGATTTCAGATTAGTTGCCTTTCTACTATGACATAACAGACTTTTTCCCTGTCATTGGGAAAAAAAAACCCAAGCACACAACACACCCCCCCAAAAAAAAAAAATAAAATATTATGGACATTTACAGAAATTAATTGGGATTGAGCACATTAATTACTACACAGTCAAGTAAACCTACACCATACTTGCACTGACAGATTGATTCGCCCCCCCCCCCTAAGTGCTAGGAAAGGAGGTATATATACAAAATTAGATAAGAAGTGATTTAGAAGGATGGTATTAGAAATACTTAAAATGAGTTCTTCATTGCACTCAGGACAGCAACTATGTGATGCGCTCAAAAGACAGTAAGAATAAATCAGTTCATCCTACCCACTGCACTCCAAATGAAAGAGGACACAAGTTTTACAAAATACTCTCCAGCTCCATAAAGTTGTGCTTTTACAGGCATGTTAACAAACGGGATAAAGTCAACTTGCAGCAAGATTCTTTCGCTGATATGCTATAAGCAAGTGTTTGAATCACGCATGGAGCTGACAGGTTCATTCAAGAAGCTTAAGTTTCTGTTTTCCAGTGCAACATAAAAAGGAGATGAGGACATAGCCAATTACATAAATAAGATTCTGTGTGTGCGTGTGTATGCATGTGCACATGCACACATGTGTATGGTTTCCTAATAATCATTTTAGCTGGCTGACAATTTTCTAAACATATTTTTCAAAGGAATTATAAATCTGAGCAGACAATATTCTTGAGGAACACACAGCTATTTCATAGGAATTTTCATAAAATTTGTTAAAAGGATGGTATTTAATGTTTGAGACTAAAAGATAGTAAGATAGAGATCATGTATCTATTAAAAAGGAACATCAAAAATCAGAAGGACTAATAGCCTATGAGTAGGACACTTACCTGGGACATGATCTACATTGGAGACTGCATGAATTTGAACCTTGGTCTCCGATATCTTGACTAAGTCTCTTAATCATTAATAATTAATGATATTGCCTGCTCTGGACTGGATCTTTCTCACTACAAAAAACAAACAAAAAGGAAACAAAAGCTTTCTTGCATTCATCCCAAAATGGGACATCAGGTTCCTGAAAACTAAAATATTGAGGGATGTAGAGAAATATTTTCTATCTAGTTAAGAGATAACGAGTTTTGAAAATGAGATCATTTACAGTTTAAAATAAATTATTGATAATAAATGATTGCCATTGAATTAAATGAAATCTGCAGATGTGACAGAACATATTTATTAATTATCCAGCAACTGTTACTACTAAATCATAATAGTATTTATTCAAAACCTAATAATAAACTGCTGCCTTTGTAAAATGAAAGAAGTTGTCTGTTTTCGAAACAACCAAATTATTTTTGAATAGAGATAAGCACAGTCATTACACAACTTCATAAATTTCAAATGCCAATCTGCTACAAATTGGACATGTCTCAACAAAAATTAACTAAGAAATGGAAAAGAGCTTTTTCTTAGTTCTACTTGAAATTGTGTTACCTGCCATGAACAAATACTATTTTCATTGCATAGATCAGCAGAACCAGCTGAACGGATAACAGAACAAATAATGTTTTGAACATCAAATAAAGAGATCTGAATGGTCAAAGAATCTTAGAAACCTGACAGCTCATATCACTGTCATGCTTGTTGAGAAATGGATAATGAGTATTACAGTATAGTTTTGCAAATAAATTATTTTCTTATTCTACACTGTGCCAGGACAGTTTGCTATAAGTCTAGATAAAAGCATTGAACACAGCTGCTTCAGTTCTGTACCACTAAAACCTTAAGTATCAAGTCATAGCTTTAATGGACAAATTGTACTTTTAAAGAAATTATAAGTATTTTTTCCATATTGGATATTACGATCAGAAATGTGTGTGTGTCCCAACAACACAGACTGTTAAAAATTTGAAAGACTTCTTCATTCTTACATAGCAACCAAAACCCAGGAAAATATACTTGCGTTTACTGGTCTTTGTAAGTAACGTTACTAAATTATTATAATTCAGATTTATATTGTTGCAGATCCAAAAGATTCTAAAAGTCAAACTCCTAAAGGAATATAGGGACAATCTATAAAGATGCAAACAGAGAGGAGTTAATGGTTGCATATATCTGCATTATATGCTGTCACATAAAAAGAAATCATGCTTAGTTGGCATGTGTATCTTCCAGCAGATGTTCAACCCTCTTGCAAACTACCTGCTGTCCAAATAACGTGAAGTTAGAGCTAGGCAGCCAGCAATCAGAGTACGCTCAATTGTGAGCATGAAGGACATGAATTCTAGCCAGGAAATTCAAACTGCTGTTTATGCTCTGCTTATGTTTGAAGTTAAATTGAAGTTCAAGTTCCCTTGAGAAATAACTCTTAACTTTTCTCATTCCTGATCTTAAAAGTAATTCCCATGGTATTATTGGCAAGAGGATTTTAACATGTATCAATACAGAAAACATCATGCCATGACAGCAGTCAAAACTGACTACAACACTGCAAGTAACTACAGCAGGAGAAAATATCCGAATTGGGCAACTGCATTCTTAGAGGAGTAACAAAATAAGCCCAGTTCCAAAGGGGAAAGCAGAATATAGAGACACACAAAACCAGATGTAAAACCAAATCAGTAAAACAATTTGGTGTGGATCCTTCCTAGGAGATGTGGTTGAGTCTCAGGCCAACGCAAAAGAGATCCTAAGAACTAAAGGGGTTCACATTTGCATTTTTCCTACCATTACAATTTTTTCAGCTTTAGTAAACTCCAAACTTCAATGTAATGTAATAAGCAATGGAATAATGTAATATCAAGCAAATGCCAATATCACTGCCAATTGCGTACATATTAGAAAATGTATATGCCCCTCCCTGCCAAGAGCAGGACTTATGTTTCTATGTTGATTGCCCCATGTCACTTCACAACGTCACTTCACAGTAGTAACAGGAATACTTTGAATTTCTTTTTTAAAACTGTAATTTGAAGTACCTGCAGAAAACTTTCAGTTGCATATTTCTATACTGGTATTATTTTAGTGACAAAAATGTAAGGTAAATCTCTTTTACAGAGTAAGTAATCAGATTGACAAACTGTCAATATACTTTATTCATTAACAGCTATATGAAGAATAAATTATATAAAATCATAGTTCTATTGAAATTAGAATAACCTAAAGACAATACAAAATAAAAATTATACTGGAGAATAATGTTCAAATTATTAAATTTTTAAAGAAGAAGTAAGCTAATTACCTATGCTATGGACTGTACAAATACATGACAACAAGAATGCAGGCACAGTAGAAAATATTTCTTTCCTTGCGATCCTTTACAATTCATATATATTACATAAGTGAAATAAACAACATGTTATAAATGCAACATATCCATATTTTACTCTTTGGTTATGTCACCAAGTTATGGCTTGAGTGTCCCATCCTTCTTGAAACACCTAGTATACTCATTGTACAGGCACAAAAAAGTAAGTAACAGCTTTGAGCTTCATTAGACACATATAAGCTAGACTAAGTGAGAGGCAATTACATCCTGAGGGAAAGTGACAGATGATTCCATATGGGAGCATGTGGACCACAGCAAGGTTAGTACAAGGAAAGGAAATTATATGTGTTCCATAAAACTCAAGTCTCCTAAGTCTATTATTTTGATATTGACAAAAGCTACAGATTTTAGTTCCTGGCTTGATCTTCCAAGATGTTTTGCATGTCTCCTTTGAAGATCAGGCTTAAGAGACATGAGGAAAGTTGAGTTCATTCTTGAAGACGGCAATTGTTTACTTTTCAGGAAATCAATTAGTGCAATAGATGAAGTCTGAAGTTCAAGCATGTGATTCAGAGATTTTGATGGTTCCATTAGGGGACAATATATTGTAGGGACTGTCAAATTATTTTCTTCTTACCACTTTAGGACAGAGTAGATCCACTTGATGCATGTAAGACAACAAAGAGTTTTATTCTAATTATAAGTTTAGCTCGGGGATTATTTCAGGTCTAAGTTGTTGACACAGCATTTTGTTCAAGGTCAGATCTTCCTCTAACAGCCTGCTCCTGAATGATTACTTTCCACATAAACCCAGAATATTATGGTATGTTACGGCTACATGCATCTATAAGTGGAAATGTTTAGGGACGACTTTATCCTGAAGTTCTTACATGCTTTTACATGTATCTTTCTAAACAGATGATAAAACAGTGAGGTAACAGATCTCAACTAGACGTTAAAGGAGTAAGATTAAGTTACCAGTGGGGGAATATCTTTCAAAAAATGATTACCACATCTCTGATTCCTCCATCTAATATTCCTTCTGCTATGCAAATACTAATTACCTTTGGTTTTGCTCATCTGATACATATTATATCAGAACAATTATTTCTAACTTGTATTTACCTTTCAAGTTTCTTTCTTACATTGTACATTGAAAGAAGAGATTATACACCTGAAAGTTTCTCTACCTTTGCATCTATACTACTTAATCTGATAAAAGGAGACTTGCACAACTTATCTGTACTATGCTTTTCACAATTGAAAATAAACCATACTTGCTTTTTAATTACTTCTTTGATGAGCTATTCAACATCCATCCCTCAAGGACAATTTACTTAAGTTGCCTGTCTTAATATGAGATGAATGGCCTTACAGGAGACCCTATTTCTCCCCTCTGTGTATAAACAGAGCATGGGATAACTAGCTCACATTCAGAATGTGATTTTTACATGCAAGGTCAGTATATTCAGGAAAATTTTCCAATTGGAGAATCTATAAATTGAACTCTGAAAGGTTTTTACTGTGCCACTTGGCCAGTGGTTGCAGCTGTACAGTTAAAAATAGAAAGTCAACAGCTAATACAAATTAACATCGTTGCAATTGTCAGCCAGCAATGACAAACCCATGCCCTGGCTCTTCATGACCCCTTGAAGTACTGCAATTACTACTGTTTTTATAAAAAACTGAACATTGGCTTATGTTAAAACAGCAAATAATTTAAAATCATGTCAAAATGTCAAAGCAGTTGAATTTCAACAATTATTTTACCATGACGAGATTCCTCTTTTGTGTAAATACTCTTTAAAATAGTTTATCAAAAGTATTTTCCTTTTAAAAAGGTTTCTACCTGCACTCCTGATTTTGTATCACTGCCCAGATACACAAATACAATTTCTTAGTTTATATCTGTCTATACACATATACGTGACATGGAAGAAATATATGTATATTTCAAAGCTATTGCATTCTTTAAATATATGAATCTTAGGTTCATAAACTATTTTACTCTCAGATGTCTGTCGCTAAGAATGTGACTCCTTCAGACTTGATACAGATTTCCCACTGGTGCTCAAATGTGTTATGTGTGGACATAAGCATGAAGATTTTACTGAATTTTTTATACAAAAAACTTCTAGCAATCAATTTTTGAACCCATACAGAGACTGTAATGTGAATACTAACTAGTCCAAGCAGAAGACCACTATTCTATGAAACTGCAGAAGAAAACTGCTATTCTTCAGTGTATAATTAACAAAATGGATTGGAACGTGATTCAAAGTAATGGCACTTATAAAAGCAGAAGCAAATACTGACAGACTTTTTTCATTCTTTCAGCTTTAGGTTATCTGATATGCCTACAGTTATTACATGTAGCTTTAGAATATTAAATAACTTATTGTCATTTCATTTAATTACTGTGGTTTTTAACAGTTTCTTTGTAAAACAAAACATTTTGATACCTATGGATTCTGTTTTCTGCAACAGATCATTCCATTAAATTTATATAAAAGTTGGAAGACAAAACCAAATCAGTCCTGAAGCAGTACATTTCACTAAACAAAAGCATGAAATATTTTGCCACTAAAAGAACACTGGTTAATAATTTTATGTCAACAGGGATATACTACATATAAATTTGAGTAAGAATGATCTGGTGGTAGTAGGATCATTAAATAAACTGCTACTGTTATTCTTTTTAAGTAAAAATCCTTTGGAAACAGTAATTTTTGCAGATTGTTCATAACAAACTGTTAAGTAGGAATTTTCATTTCTGAGGTAGTTAAGGGGTATATGATATTCCAAAATTCCCAATCTTATGCAATATTTGGGGCGGGGGGGGGCGTGTAGGTGTTCATATGAAAGTGGAGTCATATGTTCCACTTCTGTTTTCCAAATCGCCTACTGGTATATATGACTGGTAAATGTGAATATACAAAATTAATTTTAATTCTGTAATAGAAGGGTTAAAGATTAACTCATGCTAGTCAGTAGCATACCATTTATCTGTATTTATAACAAATTCAGGATTATTAGAGATGCACATAAGCTTTGTGATTTCTGAATTGTAATAATTAAATAATGAGTTTATAAATCAAGTGCATAACATTTCAAACATTATTTTTGTGAAATTATTAAGCCAGTTTTTGCATAATTATTTCAGATACATACATCTCTCAAGCTACTAAAGCAAGGTCTTCAATCCACTAACTAGTAAACAGAACTGTTGAAACAATCCAGCTGTTTCCTGCACTAGATTCCTGCACTGATTTAGTGATGCACCATAAACCTTTAACTTTCTAACAACGCTTTGACATGTGGGAAAGAAAAATATTTCAAGATACATTTTTCAGTTTTGTTTTAATTGTATGATCAAACTGTAACAGTTTTAAACTGGATAGTGCTATAGTAGCTTGCAGTGTGGAAGGTCAAACATTGCCTGGATATGGAAGCAGCAGTTTCAAATATTTTATTGGAATGCAGTCTCCTGCACAGAGAAAAAAATCTATGCTTTTTAAAACATCTTCTTAACCTATTTAAATTTCCATGCTTAATTCTCCTCTGGAATAACAGGAGACCATGTTACTGAAGTCAACAGGTATGCCCAAATATGCTTCTAATACAAATAGCAAAAGCATATGTGGATATCCTGTTTTACAAGCACTTTATGCTAAAAAAAAAAAAAAAGAAAAAAGAAAAACAACACTCCCCCCCCCAAAAAAAATCCAAAAAACAAGCAAAAAAACCCCCAAACTTCTAACAAACTCTTCAGTACATGAATATTAAAGTCATACAGTTGTAAAAATATGAATCCAACATATTCATCACCTAGTGGCAACTCAGAAGTAGCAATGTATTTGCATAATACGTCTCACCAGGCAACGATCTCAGATAACTCTGTGCATCACAGAGCATTAGCAGATATAGAACAATTTTAGACATATGTTTAATGCTGGGTTTTTTGGTTGTTTTTTATTTCCAATAAATTAATGGAGAACACAAATGTGCTATGATCCTAGGAATTAGAAATGTATTATTAGCTACACCAAATATGGCTTATGAAGGTCAAAATCAAGAAAGAGAGACTACTCTGATCCTAGCAGAAACACTGCTATTTTAAACTGTGGAGTGTTCTATCTTTTCTTTTGATATACAAGAAGATGCTACTCCACTGCCAACTAGCAAGCACTTCTACCACCTTTATCCAAACAAAGCTTTTGGAACAGCTGGGCAGATAACACAGTTTCCACTGAACGCAGATGTTCTTTCAGGTGTACATCTAAAATACAGACTTGGTAACACTTTGCTGCTATTAAAGATTCCAGATGGAGGCTGTCTCACGAATTACAGAATCATCTACACCCTCTTACCAACATCAAAACAGCTACTCTAAGTTCTAGGTGAAACATAGTCTAAACAATCAGTAAACTCTAAAAAAACACTAAGAACAACATAAAATAAAAAAGCTACCCTAAGCTGACCTAACTAACCCAGTTTCGTCCTAAGAGAGATACTGTACGAACAGACATAGTAAACTCTTACTGATCGCTATCAGTGGTGACAAGTAACCAAGAGATGCTTGGGGCAGTCACCATGACACTTTGGGTTGGGCAAACAAAAAAATCTAAGACACAGATATATTTTCAGCAGATATGATTAACCAAAAATATCTGAATAGACAGGGCACAGGTCCACTCACCACATAATATACACAAGAGGTATAAATATCTGAAGTAACACTCAAAGAACTATATATGATTTTAAATCCAAAATTATAAGATTTGTATATAACATGGCAAAGGAAAGAGAATTAAAACTACAAGTTATTACTTCAGGAAGCAGGGTACATAAAGTTACTGTGATACTTACCACTGTGAAATTCATAACCTTCAAAATCCATATTGTCATTGCTAAGTTAACAATCATGGTAACCAACAGCAGAAGGACAAAGAAGTATAAGCATCTCTTTCGCCATCCATAAATCCCTACTGGATAAAACTGAGGATGTTCAGTCCTTGGAAGGCTGTTCTGTTGCGTTGCTAATATATACTGCTCTCGTGTCATCTGGAAAAGAAAGATGTAAGCAAATGAGAGGTCTGTTTTTCATAGAGTTTATCACATGAAGATTATCTAAGAACGTAGAGAAAATCAGTTTCTATGGGCACAGAAGGGATGCATTCATTCAGCACAAACCACATCAATGTTATTTTTATTAGGCATTTAGTAACAATTCGGTGTTTTCATTAATTTAAAGTAAACCTTTGGTTTGATATTTCAAATTGGATTTGCACTTCAAATTTATCAGCAAAAAAAATGTAAAAAAAAATCATGTAATCCTGAATACTGTTTTATTGTCCTTTACGAGGTCATTGAGGAAAATTTGGTTTTGGAGAAAAAAGTCATGCAACTTTTTTTGTACTGGTTTTGTCTGAGATAAAGGCAGTTTTCTTCATAGTGGCTTGTAGCCAAAACCAGTATACTCTTTCATACAAACAGAAGAAAAATATATTCTTTCTAGAAATTCATCTGTCATAAATGAAGTTATCACTTTCTTATTATATTTAGTAAATTAAATTAATAATTTAAGCCATTATACATACACCTATATTTTACACAAAATTATGCCAAAGTGTATGCCATATTTTATGCAAAAAGAAACAGGAAAACCCTTCAAAGCTTTAATTTTGCCCTTTAGGAGATATGGATACTACCATCACCTTTTGTTTTCCTGAACCAGTTTAAGTTCTTCTAGCACACAAGCAAGCAGTAACTATTTGCAAACTGCTTAAAGAATTAATTCTTCTTTAGAACAGAGATGTTTATGGCATTTAATAAGAAACCATTTAACATTTTTTACATCCTTAACTTAAACATCCTTAAACTTTAACATCCTTTTACAGATATTTATATCTATATTCAGTTGTCATATTGCTTTTACATTGGAAGGTATTAACTTTTCTCCATGACTTAAAAATGAAATTAAAGCAATCTCATTCTGTTTATGTAAAAGTTCTTCCTGAAACATGCCCATTAAAAAGATTGGTTTAACAGGCTTAGTGCTCAGGAGGAAGAAAATACCCCAAAATACAAAACAAATAAATACCCAAAACAAAGAAAAACCCAACAAACTTATAAATCAGATAGAATGATCAGTTTTACACTTAAAAACTGCCTTTCTTTTCATTAAAAGAAAGTAAAAAATGCATAAAAATGGGTCAGTTGATTCAATTAGAAATAAAAAACAGATTAAATCCATTTGAACAATTAAGCAAATGTTGATTTCATAATATTTTTAAAATGTAAACCTCAAAAATGTTTACATAAACATCTATATTGCTAGATATTTATCCAAATCAAAACTCTTGAGTTTTTATCATGCATTTCTTAGTGAATGAGATATTAATGGCATAAATTAACCCACTGTGAATAATTACAAGCCATAGAATACACATCCATATTACAACAACAATACACATATCACTGAAATAAGTTAAAACAGAAATAATGAATTTATAAAGCAGGTCTTAAATAAGCTAGTAAACAGGCATTTTGTCTTTTTTATTCTTTTCAATCAGAATTGCCTCTCTGCACGTAATTTCAATTAAATGTAACATTTAGTAGCTTATTTACGTAGTAAACCTTTACAAATAAAACTTCCCTCAGCGATGTTTCTCATTTCTCCCAAAGCAAAGTGTCACCAGGCTTCAAGACCTGAGATCACCCCCTTAGCACATCCTGGCAGTATTCACTCTAGTTGTGTCCAAATTCCTTATGAATTCAGAAACTGAATGCACAGAAGGGTTAATCATCTTCCTCCTTATAATGTGTTTCTACACGTTTATTTAGCCAGCCACTGTAACAAAAATGCAATGCATGATTACATTTTGAGATTTACAGTAATTAGTACTTTTTACACTATTTCCATTGTCTTCTGACCTTAGTTTATATATTACTTACAAAGCAATTATTACCATTAAAAATAGTTGAAAAGTCAACTTCAAGATTGCAAGAATGCTAGAAATAGCACTGCCCCTAAAACTACTAACATGGCCACATGAAATACGCCCTTTGCAACACAAGTATTAAATAAAATGACATTTTATTCCATCACCATAGCCAGGCATTAGTCAGTTCCCTCAATCTATACTGTTCAATTGAGTAAGACTTGGTGATGCAAGTTGTCTCCCAGCAGCCCATGGAAGCCCTCGCTGGAGCAGATCCCCACCTGCAGCCCGGGGAGGACACCACACCGGAGCAGGGGGATGCCCAAAGGAGGCTGGGACCCCGTGGGAAGCCCGTGCTGGAGTAGGCTCCTGGCAGGACCTGTGGCCCCATGGAGAGAGGAGCCCAGGCTGGAGCAGGTTTGCTGTCTGGGCTTGTGACCCCATGGGGGACCCAGGCTGGAGCCGTCTGTGCCTGAAGGGCTGCACCCCGGGGAAGGGACCCACACTGGAGCCATGCCTGAAGAACTGCAGCCTGTGGGTAGGACCCACGTTGGAGAAGTCTGTGGAGGACTGTTGGCCTTGGGAGGGACCTCAGGCTGGAGCAGGGGCAGAGTGTGAGGAGTCCTCCTCCTGAGGAGGAAGAAGCGGCC
>NW_009638199.1:0-585 GCF_000690535.1 Cariama cristata | reverse complement strand
CTGGTGGGGAAGAGTGAGAGAAAAGCAGGAGCAAAGTTGAGCCCAGGAAGAAGGGTGGGGTAGGGGGGAAAGGTGTTTTTAGATTTGTTCTTATTTTTCATTATCCTATCCCTGGGTCCCCTAGGGATTGAGACTGGGCCCAACACTGTTTAAATACCTTCACAAGTGATCTGGATGATGGTATCAAGTGTAACCTGACAAAGTTTGCCAATGATACCAAACTGAGTAGAGAAGTGGACACTTTGGAAGGAAGCGTCACCCCGCAGCCAGACCTGGCTAGGCTGGAAGAGTGGACTAACAAGAACCTTATGAAGTTCAACAAGGACAAGTGTAAGGTCTTGCACCTGGGAAAACAATCCAGGAGTGCAGTGGGGTTCTACCCAGCTGGGGAGCAGCTCCGTGGAAAGTGACCCAGGGGTCCTGGAGGACAGGAAGCTCAATAGGAGTGAACAGTGAGCTGCTGCAGCAAAGGAAGCAAAGGGTGCTGGGTTGCATCGACAAGGGCATCACCAGCAGAGAGAAAGAAGTCCTCTACTCAGCACTGTCCAGGCCACATCTGGCATACTGTGTTCAGTTTTGGTCCCT
>NW_009638198.1:0-12994 GCF_000690535.1 Cariama cristata | reverse complement strand
CGTAGCAGAAGGCCTTCCCGCGGCAGGCCTCTCATTAAAACCGAGTTCAAAATCTGAAATTATCACAGAAATTAAGGAGGTTTTACCTAAATTTCGAGGTAAACACACACACACAAGAACCAGTACAGTAACAGCTTGAGATGTGGGATCTGGGTTGTGTTTTTGAATGTTTCAGATTGGCATGTGTAAATGTTGGTCCCAGAATAACAGCAGTGTGTCACAGATCTAGGTGCTTTTCTTTTAAGTGGGGCAGATTTTGAAAAGGCATTTATTTAGGGGGTGATTAGGATACAAAATAATTATGTTAATGGCATGCAGCTGTCATGATTAGCTGATACATTTGAACAGTTCTCATGCAGAATAATGCAATGCCCTAAACCATGTCCTTTTCAACAAACTTGAACAACTACAAAATACTTCAGAATCCTACATGGTCAGAGAAGTGACATGCAACTTTACATCTTTTTCTGCTTGTGCGGTAAAGATGCAGTAGCACTGATGGAAACAGGAATGAGGAACAGATGCTGCACTCCATACCAGAACAAGAATATTCTTGTGGAAATAAGTTACTCTCTTCTTGTGCATGTATTGTTTGCTCACTCTGGGGGAATCGCTTTTGCTGCTGCTAATTCAGTGTCAAAGCCAAGTTGCTTGCTTTCACTTTCATTTATTCAAAGTGAGTGGGCCAGGTAGTTTTAAGTAGATGGCATTTCATCTTTGTTACTTTCTGGTTAGAGGGATGCAATTTACTGTACTGGGAAATGGGTAAGGTGATGCCCAATACCAGTTTGTACAATATGCCTGTCCTTAGAAGTGTATTTCATCCCATTATCTGTACTCTTCATGATGTGATGTGGAACACAGATAAAATACTGAACAGATTCTAAGACAGATTTTTACATCAAAAGACTTCTCTTTTCGAAGCAGGGTCTGCCTTTGGTATTTTGAACAGCTACACAGAACTTAAGAACAAAGATTAGAGGCATCAGAACTCTGCTTTATCCTCCTCTGCAGTACAGCATCTGTGTTTAGATTTACTACATGCCACTAGCTTTACTAACTTCCCCTCCCCCCCCCCCCCCTTTTTTTTTAATAAAAAGCATACATGAGCCAATACCTACATGAAACATACTGAAGGGTAGCAGAGCCGTTATATCTTGTGTCCAAGTGATTGCTGTGGTAAATCCAAGATCAGTACTATGTTCTTTGAAGACCAGGCATTGCCCTCACATCTTAAGTTTCTTTACTGAAACAGTAAGATCATCAGCTATATATTAGAATAGTACCACCACATGAAAGATTCCAAGGGGTCCTATGTCCCCTTCCCATTCCACCAGCTCCAAGACTGAAATTGCCTTGATAAAGCAGGCCAGCATTTCCCATATCCCAACTCCTGAGCATGGTGCTGGATATTCCAAAGGCGTGCAGCACCAGCTAGACGAGTAACGATATAATCCACCAAGAATGGGAAGGGGTTTCCCAATGTTCATTAATGATCAACACAGGGAGCATATGCCATAAAACATGAACTAACTTCAATTTATTAAATACCTAACCACTTTACTATGCTAATTCTGTTGCACCAACTTTTATTATATGTTAGAAAAATTAGTTTTGTGGACTAATTTTGTATATTAATTTCATATACTATTTTACTGTAAAAAGGTGAAGACAGCTACTGCTGTTTAGACATGCATATTTAAACGACACACTTAAAAGGCTGCAAAACCAGTTACTACAATTTCCACTTAGGAGAAGTCATGTAAGTAACCACCAAGCTACATCCAAAGCTGTCCCTTAACCACTGAAGATGGCTTCTTCTCCAGTCTGCCACCTTTACAGCCTTGATTGATGGCTAAGGCTCCAGAATCCAAAGAAAATAATTTGCCAGAGTGGCTAATCCAGGGAGTGACTGTGTGGAAGATCCTCCAGCCTACCTAATTTGAGAAAAGCAGAACTAATGCACTCACCTGTACAGGTTTTCAACCCTCCCCCTTCAACATTGTATCTAAGGCCACCCCGTTCCATAGACAGCAGCCATGTTCTTTGGAGAACTTTATTAAAATATATCCAAGAAGTAATCAAACATTTTCTAATGAGTCAGGAGAGACGTGAAGTGAGAAAAACATCTGTACAGAGGACAGTGCTGTAAGTTTTTGTTTACATGCTTTATTTCAATGTTTCACAGTTTAGTCATTGTCTACAAAAATATATTTCTGAAACTCTGAGTCCTCTATAAAAAAAGCTGGTCAGCAGCAGTGACCCTGACAAACAGAATGTACCTTGGGACAGTGTGAGCACCTCCTGTAAGCAGATTAGTGCAGCTAGGGCACTCCTGCCTCACCCTGGGAGACTCCTGTTCTTTGGGATTAAAGCTCTGTGCTAGTTCTGAAGGAAGGTATTTTAAAAAAAAAAAAAAAAACAAAACCCCAAACAAAAACAAAACCCCAAACAAACCAACCCAAAAAAAACCCCTTCCACTTCTGTTGACTGCACTAAGCTTGGGAGGGGAAACTGCAAGTCAATGTAACATGCAGGAGAGACTCCTAACAAAGGACTTGGCACTCAGGGGATGGAGAAGACCACAGGGTACTTTAGTACTGGTAATTTTTTCTTTGAGCTCTCTGTCCAGAACAGCCTTTGTCTGGTGATAATAGGTTCAGTCTATAAGCAGAAGTACAAATGGCATACGAGCAGAGTAATCCCATAAGCACAAAGAGAGTCCTCCTTTGAGGTCATGATAAGGGTTGTGTTCATTTTTACCTCAACATTTTCTGCTGTGGCTTTAATCAAGAGGAAAATTGCCTTCATATCCAATCACAAGACTATATAGTGTTTGATAGAATACAGCTACTATCAATGCTGTCAGCTTCAACTCCTTAGTACCCATAACTAGAAATATTTCTTATGACATCGATTGTTTAATTCCTACTCTTACCAGTCACTAGTTGTCTAGGCACCAAAAATAAGAATTGAGAAACTCCAGTGTCCCCCAAATAAGATCCTTCCACTCTTCCTCTGCTCAGTTATTTGACTGGTCTATAAAGATATTTGCAGTTAAGAAGGAAAAAAAGAATTGCTCCCTCTTTTAAAAAAATAAATCTATCTTGCATTGTGCTCTGGAAGATACAAAGTCAATGTACTCTGATCCCCTGTATTCACAAAGCTCATAACTAGAAGCCCCTTACCAGAAAATAATCTCAGACCTGAACCTCTTAAGCAGGGCAGGAATTTTCAGCAGCAAATAAGGAAAAAATAGTTATTGACAGACTGCTTCCCTAATGTGGTAATAGACAGAAGATGAGCTCTCAATTGCTGAAAACTTCTCCGCATCTGCCTGTCAGAAGAGCAGCTTTCTGAGCTAGTAGATTGTAAGATTTAGATTTCCTAGAGATTAGAGAACTCAGTAAAGTGCTGCTGGTTATTTTAGGTACAGCTGCAATCAATGTGCTTCTGAGCTCTAGGTTTTTCTTCAGAAAAAGTTCTCCTGTAATTTGTGCCTACCACCAGTCCCAGTCTCATCTGCTAAACCTGAGCAGCCAAGGAGGTATATGAATTTTAAGTAGAATCAGCATCATCCATGAAAACACAGAAGCCAATAACCTTCACAGAGACAAAAACCTTATCAAAAAAGACGTTCAGCACTAGAGAACTAGTATCATCTCACTGATGCTAAACAGTTAAAGTGTAAAATCTGTAAGAAAACATCTGAAGTTTACTTCTTGCCTATTTTCCTTTCTTGAATTGCTGGGGGGGAACAGGGGGGTGGAGGAGAAAGGAATGAATCACTTCACTGTATCAGCAGTAAGCCATTATACAAAGGCAGTATTGGAGAAAAATTTAAAACTAGGAAAAAATCTGAAAACTTGGTGACTCCAAAAGCTTTCCTCAGCCTCCTAAACTGTAAACAGCCTAAACAGAGGATTTTGTCCACACCTCAAGGTGTATTTCCAGTCTGTTCCCAGCTGTTCAGCTTCCAGACACAGAAGAATCAAGGGAGGCAGATAAACCCACACAAAGGGTATGCCTTCCATATAGCACCTACTTTAATACACCCACACAACATAAACAAATCAATCGGGAATTGTTACATCTTGTGCAGGGAAAGGCTATAACTACAGTGTAACAAGATGAAATTAAAGGAAGATTTGGAATTAAGGAAAATCTGTGGAACCTCTTTTGCTGAAAACTCCATACCCCTCAAAGAAGCAATTCATATTCAATAATTTGGGAAATAGGAAAAGACTTGAGAGCAAGAATCCTGCTTTGGCTTCAGGTGACAAACTAAGAATGTTCTTTCTCCTTTAGTATCACAAAGCTTATTGAGGTAAAAAACCACTATTGGAGATGCAGTATACGCTAGGAGAGCTAAAGTAGAGTAATTTGGTCAACTGTTAAAAGCTGCCTTCTCCATCAGCACAGAGACAAGTGGTATGTTACTTCTAGTTGATGCAGTTATGCAAAGAAAAAAAAGTCTGTAGCACGAAGCTTAGAATTCTAACATAAGGTACCTTGTGGATAAACACCACCATTAGACTGTGAGGTATGTGTGCGTGTGAGGAACCAGCAACTGCAGCTGCAAGTTATTGCTACCTGCTGTCTCCCAGTGCAAGTTTTTCCCATTTCTGCACTCTCTTGCCTTCTCCAAGTTATGCAGACTCCAGGGTGAACTATTCTGAAGCCTCACAAACACAGTGGCCACCAGAACACATTTGATGACATTTTAATCCCTTCCAAATTATTTACAAGGCTGGCTTTGAGACTGTTACTTTTAACTTCAGGCCCAGTACTGCATAGACAAAACTTTTTATGGTCAAAACTAGCAATGCCTGTGCTATGTCTGTTCTCACAGGAAACCTTAATTAAAACAAGCAAAGTAATACAGAGCTCAGCCTAGGCTGAATTCTACCAAGGGTATAATAAAGACAGTAGTCACAACTTCTCCAATCCACTAATATTTTTCTAATATTCTCCATGGCTACACTTAAAGAGGTTCAGCCAAATTAAATTTAAGCTACAAGTCACAACCAAAAAGTGTGCACTGAAGTCTGGAGTTAGAAACACTGAGTGCTATCCCTGATCAGACAGCTCCACTTCTATTTTCAAGTGCACAAGGACAGTTCCCTGTCACAGACAACCAAAGCTGATATATGGAAAAACTCATTCATTAAACCAAGTATTTCTGAGGGGAGGCAAGGTCACTGCTGCCCTGCCCCAGAGAAGGAGAAAGATTCATTGAGAGATTAAAACTAAAGGGTTACAAAATAAAGGCAAGAGCTAAAGTTTGCCAGTAATGAAATGCATTCTCCCATCCTGTATGAACAGGAAACAGTCTCTGTAGGGTGTTAAAGAAGGTCCTAGGAGGAGATACCCTCCTACTTTTTTCTGCTGCTAGAGGAGAGAAAGACTTTTTTTGCAGGAATTTCTCTGTCTGCATCCAGTTTGCTCGTCTCTCCTGGGGAAGGGGTAGTCGGTGCAGAGTGAGAAACGGGAGGGATCCCATGAGCTACAATCCCCTCCACTACTGGTGGTTCTGGTAGCCCAGGGGTGGCTACTCCCACTACTCCCGGAGGAAACCTAAAACCAACAGAAACACAGAAATTACAAGCTTGTCCAACAGAGTTATGCAAGGGGAAAGGAGACATGCCCTCAGGCACCTGCTGAATACAAACCCCCCTTTTTAACAGAAATGCTCTGAGACAGAACACAGGAAAAGTCTCCAGAGCTGACGAGTGGCAGTTATATCCTAATACCAAATGACACCTGTTCTCAGACAGGCAGAGATAGTCTCAGGTCACATACTAAGCATTTGGAAAACAGGTACAAAGTTTATCTCCAGTGGAAAACAGTGTGAGGCACTGTATGAAGGCACCCCGAGGAGCTGAAAATTCCCTCCCTATCGGCAGGAAGAGTGCAAGCTGCCAGTTATCCTCCACTGGACTCTAAGACAGAAAAAGTAAGGAGCTGAACTAATAAAAGAGCTAGACGTAAGATGAAAAATAGGAGAGTGATACTCATCATTTTCTAATGAACTATTCTTCCATTACTTCCATTCTGCTTCCCTGTGCCTTCTCCATAAATGTATCTGAACCTCTATAGATCTCTCAGAGAAGGGAAGAGAATGTATTTCCTACTTTGCAGATGGGAGAAAAACAGAAGGGAAGTAAACTGCCACAATCACCTGGCAGGTCTGTAACAGACAAATAAACTGAAATACAGTGTATTTATGCCACTGCCCAAATCCACTGGACAATGTCTCTTTAATAGTCCATATTTGGGGTACAGATAAGAACTGTGCTTTGTTTACACAGCCCTAGTGATATGCACAACTTCTAAATGTTAAGATCCAGACCTCTTTTCAGGCACCCAGCAGGCTTTCTTATATTAAGGTATCTCTCGGGCAGGTCTTGCAAGGATTTGGAAAAATTAACCAATATGCAGCTGGAATTAAATATGACCAAGTAAATGTTAAATCCTAGTACAGCTTCAGAAGTACTCCTGTTAAGTTTCTGGAAAGAGCTCATACACAAAGTATATAGGAACAGAAACATACCTGCTTGCAAGTACAAGCAGTTCTCAAACCCAAAAAGGGCTGTTGGCCTACTTCAGTAGGAAGACATGGTTGGAAGCAGTAACTTGGGCAACCTACATATCTCACCTGTAGGCTGCAGCTCCGTTGAGTTCTGGGTGGACAGCTGCAGGATCAATACTGGACCACTGAGCTGCTAACAGCAAGTACTCCTTATTAACACAGTTCCTCAAAGCATCAGGTATGTGACCTGCATTTTTTTAAAAAACAGGACACAAGAAGGAGGGGCTTGTTCCCTGAAGCATTTACAAAGGTAACTAGAAAGGAAAGGTGCAACATCTTTTCTACCTACTTCCACAGGCTAACACTGGGCAGGGGAGACTCTCCTCTGAACAACTGGTCTCTGGAGAAGACAAGAAACTGATCCTTCCTTCCCACTTCTGTGATCTTTTGGAAATTACTGGCCACAAACTGCAATTTCCAAGTCTCACTTTCTCCAAGAGACAATATGTACTACTCCAGTAAAAAGGTATACTGCGTAACTGTCAAAGGAATTATTGCAAAGGATTTGGAAGATGTACTAGGGTACAAGGCTTTCCCAGGGAGGGGAAGTGCCACTCCAGCATTAGTTACAAGATTCTCAGAAGGCAAAGAGACAATTATCAACTTATGCTCCAGTTCCAGAAACCAGTTACTGAGTCTAAGTTTTCAGAAAAATCAGCATAATCCTTTCAGTGAACTAACAAAAGAATACTAATTCAACAGCAGCTGCAGAGCATACAGTCTTCCTCATTACCTGTAATAGCTCTGCGGATCTCTTTAGCTGCATCTTCTCTGGATTCAATGGAAGCCTGCTCGCTGTACCAAGCAGTGTGAGGAGTGCAGATCACATTGGGTGCATCTTTTAAGGGCCCCTGAGCAAAGCTGTGGGGAGGAAAAAAAAAACAAAACCCAAAAAAAGGTGGTTTCTCTCCAGAAGTGATAATCCATCTATCCTCTCGGGTATCACTAACTCAAATAACAAAAAACACAAAAGAATCATCCAGCGTAGGCGAGTCACAGGATAGCAGCAGGGACGCAGGTTCAACATTACCTGAAAGGCTCAGACTCATGCACATCCAATGCTGTTCCTCTGATTCTTCCCTCTTTCAAAGCTTGCGCTAAGGCTTTCTCATCTACCAGCCCTCCTCGGGCTGTGTTCACTAAGAAGCAGCCCTGACGCATCTGGAAGAAGAAAAATATTAAGTGGGTTGAGAATGAGACTTTTCATGGAAGCTAAGTGAATCTTGGGAAGTCTACTGGAAATGAGCAGGAGCCTGCAGTGATTAGATGAGGCCTGGATGGACTAGGAGTGCTCTCACTGCAAAGCTAACCACAGGGGAAATGCCTGCAAGCGATGCTTGAGAAATTTGCTTTGAAAATGAACAAACAAAACCACAAGACAGTAAGGGCAAAAGTGGAACTCTCAAGTTCTGCACTCCATATTCATCCTACTACATTAAAAAAGAAAGAGGACATGAATCAAGTATCCAGCTATACAAAACTGGACTACAACGTCCAGATATCTCTCATGAAAGCACTGAAAAGCACTCATAGACTAGCGGAGTAGAGCCCGAGACTGACTTTGCAGTGGGCTTGGGCAGAGAGGCTTTGGCAGAGCTGTGTAAAGAAACTTACACAGTCCCAGCCACACCACATCTGGCTCTAACCAACAGAGTCAATTGTGCATTTTAAAAGTAATTTGAAGTTGAATGAATCACCTAAAACATTCTTTATAAATGAAATTACTTGGCAAAAAGAGCCAATCCTATTCTTTTCTTAACACAAAATTCTATACAGCACAAAGCACAGGCACCCGGATCCACACGCTCCCAGCCTCCAAAGGCAGCAGGAGGCACACGACAGAGGCAGCAGGATTCACATGCTCTCAGCCTCTGTGAAAGCAGCAGTTTCTGTTTGCATTCATTTCCACAGTGCTCTGTGGGGGAAATCAAGCTCCTGCTGCACCTGTTTAATAGTGAAGTCATTGATGAGGTGATGGTTATGTTCATTCAGGCTGCAGTGCAATGTGATGCAATCGCTGTGCATTAGTAGATCCTGCAGGGTTCCTACTCGTTGTAAACCCAAGGATCGCTCCACTCCATCCGGCAGATAGGGATCATAGAAAATCACGTTGAAGCCAAAGGACTTGGCTCGCAGAGCCACTGCCTGTCCAACTCGGCCTTCACAAAAGAAAACCCACAATCATCAAGGAAAGGTAAAACAAACTTTAAAGACAAGATACTGGGGTAGACTGGGAGCCTACACTGGAATTTACTGCCAGGGCTCAAGGTACTGCAGCCCTGGAAACCCCTAGGATTGCCACAGGGATCCAGAGGAGGTTATTCAGTGCTGATCCCATGTGGCTAATTCTAGTCCTTCCCCATGCAATAGCCAGAGCTTAGCCTAGAAGGAGCTGTTTTTCAAACCAAATCTGGACTCTGAGTCAGAGGCAGTAATAATCTGATTACAAGAACTTGGAGAAGGAATTGGTAGCTTTGTTACTGATACAGAGCCTAGCACACAGGAAAACAGTCACCAAGAAGAGCTGTCTGAATGTTCCAATTCTTCTAGGCATTTGAATTAAAAAAAAAAAAAAAATCCCCAATCCCATGATATACACCCAACTTTTGAAGATATCCAGCATCACAGAATAGGGCACTAGCATTCCTTATGAGTCAGTGTGTTTCACAATGAACAGCTGTAAAATTATCACTTTTTTCAGTCTGTGACTCTTGGGTTCCCAAAAACTTTCACAATTTACTTTTCAATCTAACAATTCCCTTAACTTACCTAATCCAATGATGCCCAAAGTCTCCCCACGGATACGCACAGCGCCTCCAGCCACCTCTCGAATCTGTTCTACACTCGAGGCTCGATTCCCTTCCCGCATAGCCTGATGCAGCCAAGTAACACGGCGATAGAGGTTCAAGATGTGGCAGAGGGTGGAGTCAGCAGTCTCCTCTACTGAGGAGGAAGGGATGTTGCAAACTGCAATGCCTACAAAGCCATAGAGGTCATATAAGACTTTTAGTATCACAACACTAAATCAACATAAAGCTCTTACAGGCATAAGTGCTGAAAGATAATTCAGTGCTCCAGAACTACTGCCAAGAAACACAGGATTCATTTCAGAAGCTCATTTTACAGCAACATAGATGCAACCAGCCAGCTTTTTAGCCCCAAGGAAAGACCATTCCTTCCTTATAAATATCCATTTGATTGACACACTCACCAGAAAAAAAACAGGCTGAAATGAGAAAACTGGGTCATAAGGTGATGCAAGAAACTTGACTGTTTTAGAAGATCTGCATCCAAAAAGATGCACTAGTTCCAGAGATACTTCTGGCAGATTAACTGGCAGACTGTAGAAGAATTAAGACAGATGGTTGAGCTGTTCCATGCCTCACAGTCCAGATGCTCACTGCAAGCATCAGCTTCCCCAGGAGCAACAATAAGTAACTAACTCCTTAAATGCAGAGAGAAGCCACAGGAGCCTCTCTAAATCCATTTTAAGTTACACTTAACAACACATAACACTCACACTCTAGGATAACATACAACCACAAGGGACCATAAAACCCATGGCTAGAACTATCAGGTAAATTACTAATGCAAACAGAGTCAAAGTCCTGGAAGCACAAATTACTGTCAGGAAAGGGAAACATGGAACACTGCTGCAAAATCTGGTCATTCCTGAGCAGTCTATTTAAAAAAAAAAAAAAAAAAGAAAAAAAATAGGGGATGCAGCCTGGCAACATACCACTTCCATTTTCACTGCTGCTATCCTTCATTGAACAAATCAGTCAATAAATAAAAATAACTAGATGAAAAAATGGCCTCCTCCCAAACATAACCCTAGCGACTTGCCAAACCAAGGAAACTTTTCCTCCTCAAAAGTCCACTACCCATCTAAAATCTAGGAATAAAATCTATGCAATGGTTGAAGACACATAAAATCCAGCTGTGCGTCACTCTTTTGTAAGCCTGTTACAGAGGAGACATTCAACTAAACTCAGGCCATGCTCTCCCAAGAAAGCTAGGAGAGCAATGGCCACACACAGTCCCAGATACCTGACTCCTTTTCTCTATCAAATCCTTTGCAATTGTGCCGTAATGTCACACAGACAACTCAGAGGACAAGAAGGGGGGGGGAGATAGGGAAACCTAACTTCTTTTAATCTCACTGGTTACCATGTCATTCAACTTCAAACAAGCCACATGGATTTGTCTCTTACACAGCTAGACACAAATTTGTGTTTATGTGCAATATTATGCTTAAATGTAAGAAAGTGCAAACACACGCACAACAGCCCTTTGGTCTGATTTGAAGATTCAGAACACATAAGGAACAGTATCTTACCTCAGAATGAATTAAAGGGCCTGGCTAAGCATGAAAATAATAATTAATTGTCCATGAAAAAGCAAATCTGGCCATGCATAAGTCATCATTCTATTGCTCCAAAGCAGAAGTGCCAAATAGCAGCTTAAGGGTGAGAAAACTTTGACCCATTTCTCCTTGGGTTAATGAGTGTGGAGCAGGGGGAAATGGAAAGCTTTGAATCTTAGCAAATCAAAGACACGGATGGTGACTTTAAGTAGAGAATCCTAAGAGTAGATTAGGTTCCAAACCCAGCCCAAAAATGTAATGGTTGGATAAGACCTTGCCAGGAACTCTTGAGACTATTCAGTTGAATCATTCAGAGAAAACTCTTTAGACCCAATTCAAGCACTAGACAAACATGCACTCTTCATTTATTTGCAATTCAACTGCTCTTACAGATCCAGAAATTTTACTGCCTTTTCCAATTTTATATATAAATACTTGCATATGACTTAAGCTTAATCTGATTTGCATTACATGAAGAAAAGTTTCAAATCACTGACACAAACCTAAAAAAGAAGGAGCAGGGTACTTAGATGATCCACCTCACCTAGGAGACTACAAGGTCCAGAAGTCTCACTGCCATATGTTTAATAAATAGCAGCTTTTGTCACCTGATCCAGAGATTCCTCACGTGCCTAGGGCTCTAAAGGGATCAATAATAAAGTGTTGAATCAGAACCTACGTGCATATAAAAAATTAACAGGAAAACTCACTTATCAAGCATTTAGTTTACCCTGCATCAGCATTTGTAGGCTGCTTTCAGAGTTTGCTCAATCCTTTGCCCACAAACAACTCAAAGCCACCTCACTAAAAGTTACCTAGACACCATACTCAGGTTTCTGAATGCCAAAAAATAGCAAAGACACTAACACCTATAGTGGAGCAATCTGAAAACTGAAAATCTTTCAAGCCACCTACCAGCTCCAATATTGGTCAGCTTCCTAAAGATGCCTGATACTAAGCAGCTTCAAATCTTTTTACATAAAAGGTTTTAAATACACTCAGCTATAAAACAGAAAAACATGTGCAGTATTCCACTTCACATTCAGTTCTGATCACGACAGAGCCCTAATGGTGTCATCATACCTAATTCTGCAGCAGATTTGATGTCAACATTGTCATAGCCACTCCCAATACGCACAATGACCCTGAGAGCTTTGAATTTCTCCAGATCCTGACGAGAAAGGGTAATGGTGTGATACATCAGAGCGCCTACTGCCTCATTCAGCACCTACAACAAAAAAAAGTCCAAATCAATCTCTGCTTTGGTTACTCTAAGGGGCAGAGCTCTGCGTCTGAATGCCTGCTGCACGTTTTCTTGCCCACCTTTTCATGGATTTCCTGAGTTGACTGAGCATCACAAAATGCCACCGTAGCAACATCCTTCAAGATGGGCATCTCCACAGTGCAATCTCGTCCATCCAGGAGTGCAACCAGTGGCCGTGCTGGCATTGGGCCATTGACAATAGGCGGCCGTATGCCTATTAAGAAAGTCAGCAGGAGTGATTACATGAAAAACAAGAATTCTGGCACCCTCATTTGCTAGTCCAACAAGTCACCAGTTGTGTTAGAGTTCTATAGTATTTAGGAAGGGATTAGTCAAAGCAAAATACATAAACAGGAAACAAACACAGGGAAATGAAGGTAAAAAAGGAAACCCTCTGCCACCACTATACGAAGAAAAATAAAACATGTTTTATCAGTAATGAAATAGTAAGGGTGCTCTACTCAGAGGCACACCATCTTACGCTAGGCTCCTGAAACTAGTAATAAAGCCACTTCAGGCCTCCTCCCCATTATCCTGTCCCCCTCCCACACCTCAGCATGCCAAGATTCTAAGTCTATTTCCTCCTTAAGTGAGCAGAATAACTTGTACGTTCACTGGGCCTCTGACAGTCATTGGCAGCCGCCCCCCTGTAGAAGGACGAGGCACCGACGGCCCCCTCCCAGCAGCAGGGCCGCAGGCAGCATGCTGCAGAAGCGGCGGGTGGTAGCCCACGCGCAGGCAGCAGGACCCGGACAAGCCGCCTGCAGGTCTG
>NW_009638197.1:367-603 GCF_000690535.1 Cariama cristata | reverse complement strand
GGCAGGCACATGCCACCACCCCAGGCCCTCATCCAGGTTTTTTTCTAGAAAGTTTCCCTCTGGAGAAAAAACGGCTTTGCCGTTATCTCCCAAACCTCACGGTCACAGTGCCCTGTCACCCAGCACAGCCCTTGACATAGGGACCTGCCTGCCCCCAGTGCCTGCAGACACCCTCCCCAAAAGCCCTCGCAGCAGGCAGTGCATGGAGAGGCAGCATCTCGACAGCCAGGCAGGGA
>NW_009638197.1:0-250 GCF_000690535.1 Cariama cristata | reverse complement strand
CGGGATGCCACGAACATGAGTGGGCTTAAAAACACCCGCTAAGCAGGCGGCTACGAAATACGATGTCATCTACTCCCACCGCAGCATCTTTGCAGGGTGAGAGAGGCCGAAAGCAACGTGGGGTTGGGGAGCTGGTCCCCAGGGATTCACCCTGGTGCGGTGCATACCGTGGGGCCGGCGATGTTCATTTTGGAGGGGATGCTCATCCCTATGGGCTCCATCCTTCTTCCCGCAGGACACCCCGGGGCTG
>NW_009638196.1:1260-5365 GCF_000690535.1 Cariama cristata | reverse complement strand
TGAAAGGAGGGTGTAGCGAGGTCGGGGTCAGTCTCTTTTCCAAAGTAACCAGTGATAGGACTAGAGGAAACAGCCTCAAGTTGCGCCAGGGGAAGTTTAGATTGAGTATTAGGATGAATTTATTCACCAAACGGGTTGTCAAGCATTGGAACAGGCTGCCCAGGGAAGTGGCAGAGTGACCATCCCTACAAGACGTGTAGATGTGGTGCTTAGGGACATGGTTCAGTGGTGGACTTGGCTGTGCTAGGTTTACGGTTGGACTCGATGATCTTAAAGGTCCTTTCCAACGTAAACGATTCTATGATTCTGTTCTAACTTTTTTCCCTTGGAAAACTTTTTCTGCTTGGAAGCAGAGACTGGAAAATTCAGATGAGTGTCCTAGACACCAGCCCATACCATAATCCTCATCTGTTTTCTTACCCAGTGAATGTTCTTGAGCTATATGAGGTTGGACATGTCAGCATTTGAGAGAGAGGCTCCTCTGTATCCCCTATAGCTGCCATAGTGAATTTTCTTCTCCTCAAGTACCAACGTCTTCAAGTGGTCAGGAGCTTCACATGTCTCAGAAAACAGGGGTCAGGGCTGAGCTGGTGGCAGCGCAGGGATATGAGGCAGTGACCACCACCACAGCTTCTGCTGTTTTACCCTTTCCACCCCACAGCATACAATTGCCCAGCATAGCTACTTTCTCAGGCAACATCCATTGCAGGAGTTTCATTTGATCTGCTTGGGAGGCATGGTTTGGGCAGCCAGCCCTACAGCCTGGCATTTAGAACATTTTTCTGAGAGGAAAACTTGGAGATTACTGAGCAGTCAGAGTCTCCCACCTAAAGAGTGAAAGTTTGCACCGCTGGGTGCAAAAGGGGATCTCCCCTCCTCAGTTTTGTGAGGAGTCTGTTTTCCAGTCTCTCTGCAGAAGTTTATTTTCACGTTGTTTTCATGTCCTTTAGAAATGTCCCAAATCAGTGTGAAATACTTCATTCAACCTGAAAATAAAGCTTCTCCATTTGCCCTACAATCTGAAAAAATCTGGTTTAATGTCAATCCGAAAATATTTTTTACTTTTTTTTAAACATTGCCAGCACACCTTTCCTCCAGATAGGACCAGTCGTTCATGCAGCTCTAGCCAAGGTCAACCCACCACAGTCCTTTTTGGCGCCCAACGTGGGGCATGAGGCAACAGCAGTCTTGTATTGAGCATACTACAGCGATAGTAGTTACTAAGTGGAGTTGAGCTCCTGTGAGAGTCACGGAGTTTGTTGGCTGCACTGGCTCCCCATCGGGGAATTGAACCCTGGTCTCCCACGTGACAGGTGAGGATAATCACCACTGTACACCTTATATATTTACTCTGTCCAGCAGTAGTTTGCTTTCTCTACACTTTTTAGAAAGTTATCAAAGAAACCTTCTTCACAGTGAACACTGTACCTTCAGTGTCTAAGGGCCAAATTCTGGTCCCACTGAATTAAGCTCCCATTTCAGTAGGATCAGAATTGGCCCAAACCAGTGAACTTCATCTGTCTCACACTGCCATGGTGTCTGGTTTGGTAATGGAGGGAGAAGACATGTTAGGTCAGGCATCATCTTTACACCTAAAGGGAGAATTCAGCCAAGCAAGCAGATCAGTGTGCCAGGTAAGGCTATGACTGGAGGCACTCTGCAGACCTGCCTGGTTTTTAACTTAGACCAGATGAAATCAGTCTTCTCCATTTGTCACCAAGCGGAATAGTGTTTAGCCCACTGATGCTTTAAACTTTGCCTGAAAGTTTGTACATGATGACTCGTGGCGTTCGCAAGACCTCACGTCGCAGAGGACTGGAGCTGAGCTCAGGCATGCGTGTCTTTGTAGCAGGATTCTCAAGGACGAACATCACACTGAGGCTGCTGCTGCTAACGTTTCTTAGTAGGAGCAGAAAGTAACCCTGGACCGTCTGAAAAAACTCTTCTTTTTCAATATAAAAATACAGGAAAATATGTGTGCATAATCGTCTCATTCCCCAGAGTGTTATGTACATAATAAAAGAAGAATCACTATGGACTTTGTGGCATGGAGGAGTACTGTGTTCCTTTATGAATGAAGCATATATGACTGAGCGAGTACCATTACCACGGGTAAAGGAAGTAGTCTGCTTTTAAAGAGAAAATAAATAAATGGCATCTCCTCTGTAGCAAGATGAGGGTACCAAGATCTTCCTATTTTCAGAGTCATTGTTCAACATTATACTTAAGAGCAGTATTAGACTAAAAAGCACTTAATTTAACTTCAGCTGATTTAAAATGCATCTTGGTGCATCTGAGCTATTGTCTAATCCTTTTGTTTGAGATGTTCTATATTAGTCAGCCACTTTTGATTCATGTGCTAACAATCCCCCTTAAGGCAGGTAATTCATAGACAATGGAGTGCAAAGTGGCAATCCAGTTCCCACAGACAAAAGTCAGTAAACTTTAAATCTCAGAGCCCCTAAACTTATTTTGCATAAATTGCCCTCACAGGAGGGGAGGTGAGATCTGTTTATATGCATCTCCTGTATCAACTTAGAATTCAAATCAATTTTTCAGAACAGTGGGAATGCTGATTAGACAAAAATCACAGCAGAAAGCAAAGGTTGCAACAAATTTTTAGTGCAAAAAACCATAAAATGTGAATTACCTCAATTTAACCTCTACGTCCTACCTCAATGTCTTTTCAATTAAAGGTCTCTTAGAGGAACAATTAATAGAATGGAGATATATTTTTATTATTTGATGTCCTTCTGCAATTGGCATTTTTTCCTTGTGTACTGAGGCTACAATAGATAGCATTTACTGCTGTAACAAGAATAGGTTTTAAGCCTAATAACTGTTGATTTTTCCAAGACTGCAAATGGGACCTTTATGCTGTTGGAAATTAAGATTTCAATCTTTCCACTATGATGCAGTTTCTGTCCTCAGAAGATCTTGAGATAGTGTGCTATTTAAAATGAGGTAATACTGGGCATAGGGAAGAGTTTGGCTTCCTTTTCCTGAACTGCATCGCTTAGACAATCATGTTTCTTTTTCCCAGAAATATGTATATCTGTATTCACAGCAGACAAAAAATCTGTCATCACCTAAAGGTAAAAAAGAGGACTGTGAAGCAATGGTACCAGTAACATCTGCAATTATGTTAAAAGAGGACAAAACGTAAATTTCTCCACCATACAGCCATTGCAACCTCTTACATAATTAACAAATTATAAGGCAGTCAAGGTTGACTTCCTGCTTGCATAAACCATAAGCCATCGACATTCACAAAGTGGAATCTAGCCTGAACTCCTGAATTTGTTTTTAAACTCCAGTGTCTATCTTAGCAAGCCATCCCAGATAAAGTTCTAACGCTACTGAAATAAATGCAAAAAAATATACTCAATTTATTTCAGAGTTCCCAAGATTCCAACTGATTTCAAACTGGATTAAAATCAGACCTCTCCTGCATAAGTGGTTAGATGGTCTATTAAGTCATTATTTTCTTTAGAAAGAATACATCTTAGCTGTACTCTGAATTTACCCAGTGTTTCCTCCAGCTGATGAAGCTTGTCATCCCCTCTGGTAGGTTGCATTGCTAATGATGATCAGTAATTCATTCTTTCATGGGGAAATGTTTTCTAGAAACCCTTCATTCCAAACTAAAAGCAAAACCATGCACGTGTTTGTGGAGTTGAAACACTGTGTCAAAACTGTGAAATACTGATATATCTAGGGATAGGAGTTTGGACAGTTTCATGACATAAGCCCGTAGTGTCTGAAACTGAAATAGTCATACCAGTTTCTGGCATCTGCACTGCCCCAAAGCAGAAGACACTGGAGGATTGCATTGGCTCCCAGCTCTATGGCAAAAAGACAAGAATCCCTGAGGTCTCCAGCCCCACAGTCATTGAAATTGAAACCTATCACCGAGCTGAGAAACCTGAGCTCCTGGCAACCCACAGGTGAAGGAAGTTAATTGAAAGATAAGTCTGTCTCTCCTGATAAATCAGTGGTTTTCAAAGCTGCTGAATAACCTTCCTTTGTTGGGAAAAACTTCCAACCAGCTCTAATTAACTAGTCCCAAATTAAGTTAAGAAAAGCAATTTAATTGCAAGAAGGT
>NW_009638196.1:292-1229 GCF_000690535.1 Cariama cristata | reverse complement strand
AAAGAGTGGGGTAGGTGGTCTGGGAGATTTGGGGAAGTGCTGAGGGACACCTCAAAAGAAAAAAGTGTGCGTGCTGCTACAACACCGATTCCTCCGTTGGGACAATGTAGTACTGGGAGGCATGTCACAAAAATAACCAGTGTGGATTTCTTCATTTTTTCCCTGCGTCGCATCCTGGAGCTAGGAGCATTGCAGGCTGATCCTTCATCTGTTAATCACTTGTTTAGGTGACTACTACCAGAGAACAAAGGAGATCATATGTGGGGAAAATAAACCAGGTAGACACTGAGGATCACATGAGCTGAGAGATTAAACAGCACCTTTTCTTCCTCTCTTTGTAGTAAATGTCCAAGTTAAAAAAAAAAAAATATCACCTAAGGCCATTTCTCTAACTTGGGCTCCAGAGATATCTTTAAAAGAACTTGGTTGCAAATTTTTTCTTCTCTGTATGGAAGAAATTAATAAAAGATCAGGGTCTGGGGCAAGTGTGAGTTTGATACTGTTTTTTCCAGATGGCATGAAGTCCAATTCCATCTTCAGGTATTCACACACCAGTGCAAACTGCTGTTACTGTGCCAGCTGCTGCATGGATGTATCAGTGGGCAGGTTAGGGATCTAAGGCAATACAGTAAACAGGACTGAAGGTGTTGCACATGAACTGCTGGGTCTTATCAAAGTGCCTTCAAACGTGTTGAGTTGGTGGAAACCCTGGCAGGTGACAGTGTGTGGATGGATGTGGAAAAGAGGAGGGGTTGGAGGTCGCCCGTAGCTGTCAGCAGAACGGTGGGATGCCGGCTCGCAGCTGCAGGTGTTGAGGGCCAGGCTGTACTCGCAGTTCGGGATGCCTCAAAGACGTGCTCTGGGGAAGAGGATGCTGTGAGGGGAGCGAGGGGCCTGGCTTGTCCCAGCAACCGACACCCAGCATCCACACTGCCCG
>NW_009638196.1:0-247 GCF_000690535.1 Cariama cristata | reverse complement strand
AGAACCTCCGTTCACAGTGGCGTTTTGTAAAACATTTTTAAAAAAATCAGTGAAAGGTTTGAACCTTCCAAAATCCCCGAATTTCATAGAGACACAATTCCTCCACTGTGCCAAACCCAGTGGCAGGCCGCACCCTGACTACTAAATCCGCACCTCTGGATTTAAAGCTCCTCCTCTCACTCCGCACTGGATACTCCGGTGTTATTTTTCCCTCACGTTGGCGCCAGAGTTCCCCCTTTCCCCGCAA
>NW_009638195.1:12893-31559 GCF_000690535.1 Cariama cristata | reverse complement strand
GGCCCCGCGGGGGAGGGAGCAGCGGAGCAGGTTAAGAAGCGCCGGCCCCGTCGGTTGTCACCGGTTTGCCGCGCTGGAGCGGCGCTCCGCAAAATAACGGCCTTGCGTCTCTGCTGGCTTCTTTCCTTTTAAAAGAAGGATTTCGGCCACCCCTCCTGGTCCCAGCCCTTAGAGGATGTCGGTTATTTGCCCTGAAAATAGGTGGAGTGCCTCCTATTCTAACTATTCTAAATCTGAAAAAGCCTTAGAGTTCATTGTAATGGGTTACAGCATCCTACAGCTTTTTTTCCAGAATACCTTGCAAAACTGAGCACGGAGCATTGGTAAATGGCTGGGTGCAGGCAAACCCCTGCCAGCCGTGACCCACGAAGCACCAGTCTGCCTACTGTGAAACAGGTTATACTGCTGTAGAAGAACATACCATTTGCTACAGTAAAGGTCTAAGATTGCAGCTCTGATTTCAGCCCTTTCATAAAAAGATAAAAACCCCATCCAATACTCTAATAACTGCAGTTAGGTTGAGTGAGAACCAGCTCTTCCATATGCTGATCTCTGACTTCATGGATCTTGCTCGGGTTGGATGAGTAAATCCAGGCTAGCCCTGCTGAAATCAGTGCAATTGCTCTAGGTTTGAACTGGGATAATTTCATAGGAGTTGGCCCTGAGAATAATATCTGGACCATTTGAAGTCACTGGCAAAATTTCCATTAACTTTATTAGAATCAGAATCTGGCAATAAGCTCATATTCAGTTTCCCAGAGACACAGCTGAGAATATTCAAGACAGAACATATTATTTTCAGAAGTGGACGTTATACCGAGCGTTCACTTATGTGAAAGCAAGGTTACAGATGGGTGTTTTAACTGCACCAGTCAAGGAACACCATAATACTGGGTATTTAAAAGCTTGTTTTGGAAGGAAAAAAGGCATCTTTAAGGAGATTTGAGCATAGATGTCATGGGAGTGGGAGGGAAGAGTATGGAAGTTGCTTTTGCAACTGTCCCCCTTTTTTTTTTTTCCAGTTTGTGAAGATTCTCAGAATTTGAAAGTGAGGGTGCACGTGACAGCATGGACCCAACACACTCCTTTTGCCATACTGAACCCCATTACCTTCAGGAACGAGGTCTGCGTCATCCCCTATGGACTGGGGAAGGCAATGTCCAGGGAAACTTTTGTACTGCTGATCATTTATCTGCTTTTCTCAGCTTAGAGCAACAGGGCTGGTTTGATTAAACAAGGAGAGGAGGGCTCACTCCCAGAGAGGAGGTGAGCAACACCCCTCTGCTTCTGCGAGGCACTGTGGGATCACAGAATCAGAGAATGGTCGGGGTTGGAAGGGACTTCTGGAAATCATCTGGTCCAACCCCACTGACAAAGCAGATTCACCTAGAGCAGGTTGCACAGGACCACATCCAGGCAGGTTTTGAGTATCTCCAGAGAAGGAGACTCCACAACCTCGCTGGGCAGCCTGTGCCAGTGCTCTGCCACCCTCAAAGTATCAAAGTTCTTCCTCATACTCAGATGGAACTTCCTGAGTTTCAGTTTGTGCCCGTTGCCCCTTAACCTGTCGCTGGGCACCACCAAAAAGAGTCTGGTCCCATCCTCTTGACACCCACCCTTAAGGTACTGATAAGCATTGATGAGGTCCCCTCCCACTCTTCTCTTCTCCAGGCTGAACAGACTCAGCTGTCTCAGCCTTTCCTTTTAAGAGAGATGCTCCAGTCCCCTCATCGTCTTCGTTGCCCTCCACTGGGCTCTCTCCAGTAGTTCCTTGTCTTTCTTGAAGGAAAGATTCCACTGGGATCCCACTGGGAAAACCCAGGCTCCCAGGAGGAGAGCCCAGTGCACAAGCTGTCCTTTGTCCCTCTCAGCCTACCAAGGACGCATATTGTAGCCGCCTTAGGAGGGACATTTGGAGGCTGGGAGGAAGCGCAGGAGCCCTGGTGTCAGTGAGGGAGACTTCCCAGGCAGGTATTTATCCCTCAGGTGCTGAGGGAAGAGAGCAGCCACTTCTGTGCCATTCACTTCCCTGTCTCTGAGCCTGTTTGGATGTAGATCATGTCGCTGTTTCCAGCAGAGCTTTGTAGCCTCAAGTTCCTGTTTTGACAGCAACAGAGGGACATGTCCCATTATATCATTATCTCTGAAGAACGAACCCTTCCATCCGAAATGTCCCCTGCTCCTCTTGAAGTCAGGCAGAGATGATGCACATTTAACAACAAACAGCGTTAAACACCAGGGCAGCTGCTGGGCATTTCTGCTTCTCTGATGCTCAAATGTTTATCACCTATACATTTTCATTCTGAAAGAATAATATTTGAAATAATGCCATTTGCATGGAGCTTACTGCAATAAATAGCATCTGTAATAACAGTTGGCAGCATCTGGGCATCTGAGTTTGATGCAGCCTGGGGACAGGGACACACCGCAAACCTTCCAGTACTTCCCTGTAAAGTTACCTTATTCTTAAGGTAAGTTCCCGTGTGTAGCTAGGAAGATAACACCCTCCTTAGGAAGTCATTGCACCTTTTGTTCAGTTTAATTAAAGTCTTTCACTTTTTTCAGCAGCGTCTCCCAGAGATGCACACTACTTAGCCCTGAAAATGCCTCTCGCCTGTAGATGTGAATTTAGTGTGGGTTTCAGCTAATGTTACCAGACCTAGCAAAGTCACTGCGTCACAGCAACTCACTGAGGGGGGGAAAGAATGAAGTCTTTTTTACAGAGGTCACTACAGCGACAGATTTCAGATTTTCCTGCCACCTGAAAGGGGAAGTTTCTGCAAAGGATTTTAAGACTTTGAATAAGAGCTGAATGCCTAATTCTCTGGACAAGTGCAAAGGCTCTCTATTTGGCAACAGCTGCAGGCTGACACACACGTATTAAGAGTTAATTAACATATATTGTAGTGCTACCAGCGGAATTTTTCGCTTGCGAAGGAGCCTTCGTAGCATATCCACCATCCAAAACTCTGCGGTAACATGTACGTTCCCTCAAACTTTCCTTTCGCTGTCGTACCTTCAAAAATGCTGTGGAGGCAAACTTCTGGGAAGGGTTCAGGTCATCTGCTTTCCCTGCTCTCCATGGACATCTGGCGGCAAAGTGGGGAAACTCGGGTCTGCTCCTGGGGGTTTCCCTCGTTGGCAAGTTAGTAGTAAAACCTCTATTTCTTTGTTCTAAAAAAAAAGAAAAAAACAAAACAAAACAAAACAAAAACCCCAAAACCAAACCAAACCAAAAACACACAAAAAAAACAACACCAAAAGAACCCCAAACCCCTAATAATTCAAAGAGGTCTCTTACCTCCCCTAGAAAAATCCTTATTTAATTTTCTTCCCATAAGCCAAACTTCAGTCTGTATTCAAAAACCCACACCTGCTCAGCACTTCAAGGGGAACGTATTGTACACGTGGCCGTGGACAGAGCCCGCACCCCACAGGACTCCTGTTCCAAGATGTGGCGTGGTGCCAGCAAGGATTAACTACAGCAGTTAATTTCTTCTGGCAGTGCCAGTGTTTCGGTTGTACGCAGTTAAAAGCTGGGCTACCTGTTTCTAGTCGAAAGGGATTCGTTGGGTTTTTGGTTGTCTTCATTTGGCAAATCGTTCCTCACTCTTATTTAAGCAAATTAGGTTTCTTGGTTGTTTTATGCACAAGTTGTAAGGAGCAGTTCCAGGAATATGAAGCTCTGAAATGGTAAAGAGCTAAATTTAGTCGGAAGCTTTCTGATTAAAAAAACAACCAACAAAAAAACAAAAACAAAAACAAAAACAAACAAACAACAACAACAACAAAAAAGAGAGGATCCATTAGTATACCTTAAAATACACCATCTCACCTGTATTCATGGGGAGGTATGTGCAAAACCTTTGTCAATGCTTTTAGGTGTACAACTTCCCAGGTACCAGGATTACACAACTCTAGCAGAACCATACACCTTGAATTTAATTTTTTTCAGGACTAATAATATATTTTTGAATATAGCGTAGAGCTTACTATTCTAATGATCCCTTCTCCACCTCCTGAAAACAGAAAAGACATTTGATTTTTATAACTCTGCATTCCCACCATCCCTCCAGCTGAACCATCAGCTGCCAAAGTGCCTGCAACAAACCCAGGCTCCTGCACGTACGGGGTCAGCAAGGACGCTGCAGTAAGGACAGCTTCTGTCTTCACACTTGTTTTGCCAAGGAAAGGCAGGTATTTTTTTAATGCAACGTGGAAGAGCTGTAAGTAATAAGAATGACATTTGCTTTTTACAAAAAATCCCTATGTTGTACAATACTGACATAGCTGGAATGGACTGTTTGCAGTGCTGCATTTGGAGATGCTGAAAATGCAAACACGCTTCCTAATTTTAGTGTACTGGTTTCCAAGGTCTGCTTGTGAAATGAGAAAGAGTGGTTGAGTATAATCTTAGTTCAAAGATCGAAGCAGGCTAAAAATGGTATTTGCTATGAAAGCTCAAATTTTTCCTTTTGCTTGCTGAACTTACTTTCTCCACTGCAAGTAGGGACAGTTGAAAAATAGTAACATCATCTTATTTGCACATAGCAAACCACTACTTTCTTTACTCAGAAATCTCATCTAAAAATACGCAATGATGATTTCCCAGATCAGAACACTTTAAAAAATGGTTATAAATATTAATTCAACAACACAACTGGACTTCTATCCTTGCAAAAGCAAACAGTTAAAAGTGAAGTAAGTCCCAGTATGCATTTCACAAACAATTCCAACTCTGTTCCAACCCTGGCCACCATCTCCACCCTATCAAAGATATACTTATGTGCGAACAATTATAGCTTAAAGTTTATTTGAAGTCAACAATATCAAGTATTAAGGGAAACTGACCTGAAATGACAGGAATTAAATAAATACTAATATATCGTATCATTGATTTATTTTCTCTGAGACTTTTCATGGTATTTCCTTTTAATTTTATTTTTGCTAGTAATGCTTTTTCTGTTTAAAACTGAGGGGAGTAAATCATTGACTATAAAAGGGAAACAGCAAAATCTGCTCTGTACAGGCTGCAAATTATAATTGGTAAATGAGAAAGGCAGTTACTTTTCATATGCAGAATTGAGACTGATGTAAGTGAAAGGTCAGCAAATGTAGAAATACTTTAGCCAACATGAGGTAAATGTCTACCTTTAGCCCGCATACAGTGAAGATACAATTTTAGCAAGAATAGGTCCCCATTATTATTGTTGTCATAGGTAACAACAGTAGCAAAGATGCATCTTGTAATCCATATAAGCTGGGTTGCAGGCATACCTGTGTTGTGATCGGACCTTCTGCCGCTGTGCAGATACGCCCATATCCGTTGTGTCATAATTACACCAGTACAAAAGACGCAAAAGTGCCATGTCCAGCCTGTGTGGACAGCTTCAGCATTGGACGTGGCTCCACGCTGGAGTTTGTGTCCTCTAGTGGGGTCTCAGAGAAAGAACTGAATTTCTTCCGAACGATGAAAACTCAAGAGGTACCTGGCTGTGAGCACATGAATGCTGCAAAAAGAGACAACGAGAGGAGGAGAGGTCGTCACTCCATCCTCTGCTGGTGTCAGCTGGCGAGCTGTCAGCCGATGTCCCTTCATGTACATTCTCTGGAGTATTTAGCAGAAAAAATTAAACACTGATTGGGGGAGTTCATAATGTGAGGATGAACTGGAAGACTCCGGTTTTAGCAGGTAGACCATGACCTTTAGGCTCACGTAAGGTATAATGAATGAATGCCACGGTGTCTATATGATAGGTTAAGGCTGCAAAAGGATGAAGAGGTAAAGGGGAGTCCATAAGTAGATATTTACCAGACTCTCCATCTTCAAATATTTTATCTCAATTGAAGTTCTAATGCTTTAAATTAATAAACATGCATTAGTAACCCTAACTCTGGCTTACATTTTTGTTTAGCAATTAATTTATGATTGTTCTTTTTTCATAGAGCTGCATGGAAACAGAAAGCTTTTCTGTTGGGTCGGTTCAGCTTTAAACTTTGGCAAATAAACAGGAAGGACTAAATTAACAGAAGGGGCTAAATTAACAGAACATCCCTTTTCCAAGCATTGAAAGCTCTTTTTGAAGCTTGTGGGAGCTGCCATTTCTGCCCTTGTGCTAGTGGGTATTTCAAATGGTGAGCTCCATGAGCTCGTAAAAGCCATTGCAATTCAGTAAAGAAACTGGAAAGCTGGAAAATCATGAATGGTTTCCAATATCATTGATAACCTCAGAATGTGCTGTGTGTTATCACAGGGGAGTTACACTTCACGGGTTTGGCAAGATTTTAATCGAAACAATCTATCCATTATAAAGCCGTATGCCCAACGCACCTGGCTTTCTGTTTTAACTCTTCATGTTTTCTTGAAAGGGGAAAGACACCCAAGACAGTGCAGGACTCTGCATCAGCCAGTTACTAGAATTAGTGCGTAATTTCAATCTCAGTGTGGTAAGGATGGGGTTCAGGTGTATTCCCCACACTACACTGCCTAGGGTACTCGCTGTTCAGCCCCCTGACTATCCAGTTCCCTGTCAACAGAAGAGGAGGATTAGGCAGTGGACTTTGCTGAAACGATTCCCTTCCACTTCTGCCTCGTCCCGCTGCCAGCTGTGAGCACACGCACCTCCGTGCAGCTGGTGCACTGCAGAGCGGCACCTAAAACTGCTTCCTGGGGCCGAACGCCCAAGCCCACTCATCTTTGGAGGTGCACATTTTTTGTACAGACAAAAATAAAAGTGTGTCTTTGAGATATAAGGGCCTGGTCATCACCTTGTGCTTTGGAACAGAAAAAAAAAAAACAAACAACAAAGAAGCAAGACCAATGATTTTTTTTCAGCTCTTAAGATTGCTAACAAATATTGCAGGATGGGACTAGAAAATATCCTGGAGAGAACAAAACTAGGGGAAAAAAATGTTCTGAAATCTTATTTAAAGTAACTCTCATGAGGTCTGCTCTGACCAGTGTGCAAAATATGTCTTTTCAACAACACTTTTCAATAAAATTGGGATAGACTCAAACAGCATGAGGCCACAGCGGGGACTGCCAGATAATTTAAGTCTGAAAATACAAACGCTGTTCCCAGCAGCATCCGTTGCAGAGACGGCTGTACTCGGCCTGCTTTTCCCTCACCTCTTTGCACACAGGGGCAAGTTTTCAAAGGCAATAATCCTGAAACACCCTCCAAAAATAAATGTCAGAGACCATTCCCTGCTGCATTTGGCTCAGTAGCCATTTCGTTCCAGCAAGCCAAGCAGCCTCGCACCCATCCTGCCCTGACCACGATAGACATCTCCCTCCTGCTAGGGCAGCTGCAGGGAGCGCGTTGGGCAGCTTGGTGCCTTCTCCCATCCTCAGCCATCTCCAAAGCTTCCGCACTGCCGCCGTACCCCCTTCTTGCAGCAGAGATGCCACCAAAGGGCTTTCTGCCTTGTGACCTTCTCAGGCTCTGGGGGATAAATCACATTTCCTACAGTTCTTTGCTGCTTACAGATATTTGCTAGACATCACTCGCTTTCATTCACATTTGCTTTAAAAGGGACCTCATACAGTGCCAATCCAAACACCAATATTTTAGGAAACACAGGGTCTCAGAAGATGCTGCACAGGGCAGCAAGTCTACAAAGGCATTTTTAGACATCAAGAACTGTAGCAGCTTAAAAACTTTAAAAACCGTATTGTCTTACAACTATGCCTTTTCTTTCATAATTCAGGAACAAAACACTCCCTCATCGCCAAAGAGGGTATTTTTCAACACCTGTACTTACTGTCATGGCTAACAGCCTTACGGATTAGTTCCCTTAAGGAACTAACTCAACCAGGAGGAAAGGGGACATGAGTTTTTCCCAAACACCATTTAACGTTTAGGTTTAAGAGGTACACTTTGCAATAATAATTTCGTTACAAGTCAGGAGAAGAGCTGAGGTAAGCGGCAGTCATATCCCAATTTAAGCTGAAGAGATGCAGCTGCCACTGTGCACTAAACAAGTTTCCATGCTAGCTCAAGATGAGGTAACTCAGAAAAGACAGTTGTCTTTTTTCTTTCTACAGGAAATATTTAGAGGCTGATAGAAAAGATTTTATATGTTTGCCTTCTGGAGGTAGGTGCTACAGTGATCACAGAGAAAGAAATGTGGTCTCTTTAAAGGCTATTAGGAGGAAGCCTTGTAAAAAAAATCTATTTCTGTGTTCTTAGCCTTCTCTAAATTAACAAAATCTCCTCCTTGGTGAAGCAGAAGTGATAACCAGCTAGTAATTGCATTGCTTATGGGAGGCTTCAAGTTTCCAGAGCAACAGCACGCCTGTAATGCAAGGCTTGTCTTTGTTGCACTGTTGGCCCAAAGCAGAGCTCAAATTTTCTGTCTCGGCCAGCTCGCACACAGGCTCCAAAGCCTCCATCCCTCCTGTGGGATGCCGTCAGCCCAGACCTTGCTCAGCCCCAAGGGGATGCAGGTTGAGAGGTTATGGCTGCTGATGCTGGAGCTGGGAAAGCCAGTTGGGACATGGCCACTCTGTGTCATTGGGCTGTAATGCAGTGTGACTGCTCCCTCGAGCTAGCATAGCCACACAGGTCAGCATGACTATGGCTGCAGGTTTGCAATCATGGCACTGAAAAGTAGGTAAAACCTGCCCTTGCCAGCCCTGGCCCCTGCAAGCTATTTGGGAGGGACTGGAGCTGATCTGCTCCAGGTCCGTGTGGGTCTTTGCTCATATGCAAAAGGGTGACTTGCATGGGTGGAAAGAGTAATCCTTAATGTATTGTTACTGTTTTCATATTTAACAAGTGCAGTACTATAATAAATAATGTAAACCAATAAATAAATAATGTCAACTAGAAGATAGGATTAGCTTAAAACCAAGTACCTCTGGTGTGTAGGAGTACCTTGCCTGCACTGAGAAGGCAGCGCAGCTCAGTTTTGGGGAGAGGGGAGAGCTGTTATGGCAGCTCCAGAGCCGCATCTCCTTTTTTTGCACCATGCAGACGGTCACATTCAGAACAAGGTCTCTGCACCTTACTGATCCTTCACTGTCAGGCTGCCACACAGTCAACCTCAAATAGCTTATTCTACTCTGTGCCAGGGGACTTTTCCAGCAAAAAAAACCCCAACAGCCTTGGACACAAGCAATTAAAAGGTCATTTCCAGGCTCTTTGGAGATATTTGGTGTAACTCTGAATGCCACAGCTCAGACACCAGAAGCTGCACAGTTGCATTAGCATGATGCTCTGCCCAGGCTTTCTAGCCAGAGCACTGTGGCTACCCTCTAGCTCATTGAGCTGCGGTGGTGGGACAGCCCCTGCAGACACACTGCAGGCTGCAGGACCCTCACTTTCCCTGCTTCGAAATTAAATGTTGTGGGCACTGTGGCCCTGGGCAGGGAAGGCTCATGTCCACACCACTGCTCCCTTACTCCCCAGGACTGCCACAGGTCTGCACTAGCATCCACCCGTCTCGGGAACCACTTGAGACGGCGCTACCTGGCCCAGGCCAAAATAATGCCCAAGACCAATGGGTTCAACCATGCAGACGATCTTGTCCCAGGACCCAGGGACATAAGGGGGCCCTGCTTGATGTACAGGCACAGACGTAGCGTGAGTGCCTGCCAAACTGTGATGCAGGCTGGCTGCTTCATGAGCAACCTTTGCAGCAACCAAGGGAAGGGCACTGCTCTTGGCCCTGGGCAAGCAGCTGCGATCTGTGCTGATGGAAATTAAAAACACTATTCATTTCAAAAGGCTACCTGAGGTTTTGGGCAGTTTTTTCTAACTGCTGAGCAGAGCTGCCAGTGGAAATGCAGCATTTGACGTGGTAAGGAAACATTTCTAAGCTAACTTCTTGCTTAGAGTAATTCTAGTCTCTTACAACGTCTTTATTTCACTCAGCTTTGAAGAGATAGAGGAGGCAGATAATTAATTATAAAAGACAGTTTAAAAAAAAAAAGAACAGTCATTCCAGAGTCTTACAGCCCCAAGACAAAACCGATACACCAGTGACAGCATATGGGCCCTTGTTAGCGTGGAACCAAACGCCTGCAGCTGATCTCCATTAGAAAAGCCTCTGTTCACTTCCCTCGCCCAAAACGATAGGGACCAAAACCATACGACAACATTTGGCAAGTTTTGTTTCCTTAAAATAAAATAAAGCAATAAAATATGATAACAGTCCATCAAGTGATGTTCCAGTTTCATGTATGTGATGCTCAGAACAGTTTGTGGCAATAAAAGGAAGGGGTACTTGAACAAGGTATTATGGTTAGCAGCCTGTGGGAAGATATATTTAGTTTAAATACTAATAATAGTCTAATAGTAGCAAGGCAAGATAATGGAATGTGACAGATGTTGGATGTTCTCTCTTTGCACTGTGCCAGATGTATATTTTAAATTACTGCCTGCATCACAAAAGGGCCAAGAGGCCTCAGTTTTGGATGCAGGGCCCTACAAGGCTGGACTCTGCAAACAACTGTTCAATCCCTTCCCTAAAACTATAACGGAGAAGTTATTTTTATCATGTATATCAATATTTTTGCATAGCCTAGTCTTCATAGAGCAGCCCTAAAGGTGGCACCTTCAAAAGATTCGCTAGAAAGCCCATTTATTTCCCTAAGCAGGTCATTCAGCAGTAACCTTGGCCATGGGGAGCATTGCTTGGCAAGGGGAGGACTCCAGGCTGGCTGCCTGGACTGAGATCCAAAGCTCCTGGGGGATCACTTCATCTGGGCAGTGAGACAATGCCACCGGCAATCGGAGGAACTCTTTCCAAGAATAAAAGCATACAGACATTATAGACTCTTTCTTTGAATTCGGTTAATGCCAGGAACTTTCTGCACAATTCAGCACTATCATTAGAAATCTTTTTTAGTATTTGCTCTTCAGTTTCACATTTGAAGAGGCAAAAAGTTATGTATAATGTCAATTGCAGGTTCATGTTATAGAAACAACTCTGAAAATGACAGTGTTGACTCCTGCGTTTTCCTCCCACCAGTGATATCTGATACTCATTTCCAATTTATTTGTCAGTAGTATGAACTCAGCCTGGATTTCTAGACTCAGACAGTGCCCATTCCTTCACAGGCTTTCATCACTGAAAATGCATCATCAGTCCATATTATGCCCTGAAACACGTTTTTGTAGACTTGATGCCATCAACAGTATTTTACAGAAGCTGTAAATTAGTAAATCATGGGGCCAACGCTGCGGAGTAGGAGTTTCCAGCTCACACTGTCTCTACCTTGTTGGCTCTACAAAACTGTCAGAAGTGAAAATCAGAGACGTGCTGGGAGCCTTTATAATCCATGGAGTATGACCTGCTTTCCCATAACAACTCTCCAGATTAGGGCTGCATTATAATTACACGCTGAGATGAGATGTGCTCATGTTCCTGGGAATAACTCCAAAGGGTCAATGCGGTCTTCCATGCGGCTGCTCTGTGACTTGCTAAGTTACCGCACTCTTTGCACTGACATCGAAGCTGTCAGGAGTTACAGCTGTCCCTCTGTCCTACGTACAGGCATCATTTGGGGCTGCATCACTCACACACCAGACAACATCCCCACCTCATGCCTCCAATAGCACCCATCTGAGCTCCTACCATCATCAGAGTGCCTAGCTGTCCCAATCACTCTTACAAGCCTCTGTGAGAAAGAAAAAGATCCATTTTCACCTGGAGAACTAAGGAACAGGGAGAATGAAACAGTCTTTCCACGGTTAGATGGGAAACTGAGAGCCGAATCCTGTTTTCCTGATTCTCAACCAGCACCCTGAACATTAGCCTGTTTTTCCTCCAATAACAGATTCAAGCTGTGACAGGATTCTGACATATGGATTTCCTCCCCCCTCCCAAGGTTTTTGAGCATTTGGGTTTTGATTAGCCACTGTCACCACCATGTTTCTTCAAAGAGATGCTCTGAAGAGTTCTAACAAGCATCAGCCACAATCTGAAACAGGGAGAAAGGGAGAAATGGTTCACAGATCCTCAGAGCTACTACGCGGATATGTGGTTGGGATCAAAGGGGACTGCAGATGACAACAGCAGCTCTTAAAAGAGATCTTGAGAGCTGTGTTCCCTTGCACAAAGTTTTATATAACCACACCACTTTGTTCTCAAATATTTAAACAGGTTAGTGACAATGAATAAACTATAATAATTATAACATGACAACATATTGAAGCCAGTATAGTGAAAGTGCTTTGTATTCCCAGGCACCCTACGGTTGTCGTCATCTTCAATATCTGATCGTAACACAGATCCAAGAAAGTGTTAGAAGAAACCAGGCTGCTAACAAATGAATAATTAGATATATCCTTGATTAACTACTTCCTTTACATAGAGGCCCGTATGTTGACTATACTACAGCATCATCAATAAAATCTTTGGCTGTTTAAGCCAAAGCGCACAACTCTCTGGGCTGTCAAGTACAGTTGCAACATGAGAACTCTTCACAAAGGGGTTTTTTTCTAGTTCAAGCCATGCACAAATTAGAGAAAATTTAGCTAAGATACACTAAGCAAATAGTAGTAGTGACAACTAATCAAGACTTCCCTTTATCTCCCACCAAAGGACTTCCCAAACATCAGGGGTATTTCCATAAGAGAGAGCCTATAGTTCTTCCCTTCTTGTTTGTAAGCAAATTTTTTTTCTTAAGGTGTCTCAAAATGGTGTAGACTCTATAAAGTTTCCTGGTAAATGACCAATGAGGTACAAATAAATACATGTTTGGTAAGAAGCTATTAACTCCTCTGGCAGTTATTTGGTAGTGCTGTCCACTTGTTGGTGAGCATGCCTCCATGGGACACAATGTGAGCTCTGGATGTGTGGCCACGTGGGAAAGTCAAGGACATGCATGAGCCACAAAAACGACACTCTCCAAAGAAGAGAGTCATGGAATGAAGAGACAGAGATCCAACACTTCCCAGCTCCTGAATAATTTCCAGCAGTTGTTGTATGGTTACTTATCTCTCTTCGCAGGCCCCTTCCAAAAATGGCATGGGCTTTACTGCTCGAAATAACAGAGCGAACAGGACTGAGTATTGCTGCCAGTATAGGAAACAGCACAGGTCTGCAGGACTGAGCCTTTCCACCCCATTCCCTGAACCCTACCTCTTCCCAACACCCTGTTCCTCAAACTTACCTTTGCTTCTGCAAATCCTACCTGAGGCTCCATAATCTTACAACTCAACTCCTTCCATAACATATCTCCCACAAGGACAACAAAAAAAAATGCTTCAATAATATGCTTTCATGCACCCAGCTTCCACAGGATTTCCCAGATATCTCTGTCTTTAAAGGACGTGGTATGGAAAACACTGGGACAAGGAGTTTGTTTTGTCTGTTTATTAAAATGGAAAGTTATCTTTAGTTTTAGTTGTGAATAAGCTATCATAGTCCTTCGTGCCGTAACTTTAATTAAGCATATTTAACATTTTTAATTTCCATTTTCATTGTCTGTGCACAAACTATTTTTGCTGGAAAAACAGGTAGAATTTTAGTTGAAGAATATTTATGAGTTGTAGTTACAATTGCTAGGTGTGCCTTTAGTGGAATTTAAATTAACAGTTGATTGATTAAATTAACAGTAACTGCATAAATGAAACATCCTATGTCATGCTAGCACTGCAAGTGAAATATTTACTTTACAGAAAGCTTTCAAATCTTTTCCAGGATGGAGAGAATGGGAAGAGTTGCAAAAGAATAATAAGATACAATCATTACAAGAGCTGAAGGGGCAGAAGCTGGAGTTAAAACTGAGTGTGGGTATCACCAGAGATGCACTGGGGGCTATTAGAGCTGATTCAAAAAAACCAGCTACTGAAACCACAGCTGTCCTCAAAATAGCTCTGAAGAACTGCTTCCACAACTTCCCTCTGCTATTGCCCCTTACCCAAAAGCCTTGGTTCTGTTTTGGGCTACCTGGCGTTTTCTCCTGTCTGTTGAGGAGTGGACGCAGAAGTCCCTATCCCTCACATGTAGGAAGCCAGCATCTCCCAACTCTCCTCCCTCTGATCCCATGGCCAAATCACCCTGAGTACACCACTGCTCCTTCACCAGGATATCTGTCCTGGTAGCCTCTGACACCTCTACAGTGATTCCGACCTCTGTGAATATTAGCCATAAACATAAAATCCAAAGGAAAGTTATAAGTTATTCTCCTCAGGTAGTAAATAAGTGGGTGAAATAATATTAGTTCAGTCATTTAGGCTGGATTTTTATACATATTTAAGGATCAAGCATGCTGTGAGACACTGGAAGAATTTCCATAATAGCATCAAGAGTTCCCATCAATTTAAATAGGAATCAGGCAATTTGGGAACTTCAGAAAATCCCATGTATATGAGTATATCTCCATGCAAGAAGCACTTAATATCTTTAAAGAGGTGTCTTTTTATTCATTGCCACTCCAAATTGGTATGTTCAAACTACAAATTTGAAGACATACTTTTTTTAAAAAAAAAATTTGTTAATTATTAAATAAATAAATAATTTCTAAAAAAATTATTATTATTATTAGTTAGAATATTTAACTGACCTAATAAACAATTCTCCTTTGTTTCACTTTTAGTACATTTGGCCTTTTTAGCATCATCATGGATCCATTCAGTCTACTGCAGAATAGACCAAACGACAGGCTTTTCTCACATCCCTTCCCAAACCCAGCATAACAGCATTTGCAAATTATCTCTTTCTTTTCCTGTTGACAGCTCTGACTAATTACAATTTATAGTCATCTTGGATTACTATATATTAACAAAGACCCTTGCTAACATTGCCAGCACATGTTCAAGGTCCATTCAAATTCAGCCTTTTTGCACTTATCACTATATTAACTGAAGTCATTTTAAGGTTTCTTCTTTTTCAAGCTTGCCTTAAAAAGCTAGCAATTAAAAAAGTTGACAAAAGAAAAAGTAAGGGTGGCAAATCATGAGGGTTTAGGTCTTACTCTCAAACGGGTTTGCAACATTAAGTTTGGAAACCAGATGCCTGTAGGTTTAAGAATGCAATTTGCAGCAAGATAAAGGTTTTCCCTACGTAAAATCTGTGTGTGTGCAGATGTACACAGAAGGGACTGTGAATCTAACAGCATTTTTAGATGTTCAGTGTTTGGCTTTTCTATAGACGCCTTCTCAAAAGTGCACTGAAGTGACGCAGAGGACTCCAGAGAGCTCGTTCCTCCAAAGCATGTTGGTTGGCTAGAAGAGATACTTCAAGTCCACCAGCACTGCATACCTGCTTCTTTCAACAGCCTCTGCTTAGGAAAACTTCTGAGAGGAAGAATGCCATTGAAATTGTAAAAAAAAAATACACACAGATATATATATACACATTTATATACTGTTTTTCTACAAGAACCTAATTCCACAGGAACACACTTCAGTGGATAAATAGGATGGAGGATGCAAAGATTTTGTCCAGACCTGTGGCTGACCTGGAGTATTTGCAAGCTTGTGCCTTGCAGTAATTCTGTTTGCAGCCATTGCACATCAGCTGTGCATGCTGATCCTGGATTTGTTTTGACCAGTTTATGTTTTTATTATACAGTTTGCTTAACTTATTGGAAACTACTCTAGTGTGATACATCCCAAACACCTATCAGTGCAATAAAACTGAATGACAGCAACGCTCATTTAATCAGACCTGTATGAGGGAAAAGGTAATCCACCCAATGATAAGGATTTTACTGATGGTTAAGCAAGAGTTAACACATGTGTACTTCTAATCTCCAACACAAAACCTTCTCTACAGGGGCTAAATATACTGCAAGCCCAAATACATCCTCAGGTGCATCTACACAACCCCACATCTCTCCGCAGTAACAGCTGTGTAAAGTCTGCTAGTCTTTTGGCTGTTAACATCCATGTGACTGTAGGATAAACTATAGACAATTTTTTTTTTTTTTTTTTTTTTTTTTTAAATTTGCAGATTGCTAAAGTTGGTTGTTGGGTTTTTTTCCCAATAGGAGAAGTGCAGCTCTGACAGTAAATTTAAGCCTACTAGCAAACCCACTTTTCTTAGTTACTTTTCACAGAGCCTTAGAAGCCATCTGTGGAATCCCTAAGATCCAAGCATCATAAGCAAAAAATCTCTATTTTAAACAATGCAGCTGCACAAACCACAGTTTGGACAATAGGGACTTTGTTACTGTTGTCCTGTGGATAGCAGAGAGAACCCTCTTTGATTTTCCCAGCCCAGGTTAAGATTTTTAGGTGCTAGCAGCTAGAAAAAACAATATTTTTACTTGTAAACTGAGCAAGAAAGTCCATGAACATGAAGCTTTTCTCACTGCCTTTTCCATTGATTCACCCTTCAGAACCGAACTGAGATTTGAATTAAAGCACAAATCTGACAAAGGACAAAACAACATTTAAATTACCATTGATAAATACCCAGTCAAAAGTAATTACTGCTTCTACTCATTAAGTGGCTCATTAAGGAAATGTTCCATTAAAGCTGTAGAGTTAAATAATGAAGGAGATGAGAGAGTTATCGTTCAGCGCACTACTGCGCAAATGTGAAAATGTTCAGATCATACTTTTTAAAGGCTGGATCTTTCTCTCTCTATTTCCAGCCTACGTTAGTTCTTCCTAACATCTCCTTAATGACAAATTTTTGCCTGGCTGGAGCTGGAAGGAACCAGGCAGGCTACGAAGGGTTGCAGGGAGATGGTAAAGTGGAGAAGGAGCACTGGATTTCAGAGGACTTAAGCTGAACCCCACCATGGCTGGTCTAGCTGAGCTCAGAGTGCAAGAATATGTGGAGAGGATGGGTTTGAGCTGGGAATGTTAGAGGGGGCTGGATACTGGGCTGCAGAAGGAGCCCAATGCGATTATATAAAATTGGAAGGTTAGAGTAGGGTGGCAAAATGCCAGATAACACTGCGTGAATTCACATAACCAGGCTCTTTTCTGCGTTACGGTTTTGACTAGGTATCACAGCCCTATAACCCTGTTGCTACAGTAAGGAAGGCAGCGATAACTGATAGACTATCATCTTGCTTAACAGCTTGGCTTGATTTCTCCCATTGTTCTCCAATTTCACATTGCAATATCTCTGCAATAACTGGGCATAAATGGACAGTGCTAAGCACCAAGCATCACTAATTACTTAGTAGAGAATAACCCATGTAATCGTGTTCTGCAGTCAGCCCACAGAGTTTTACACTTCTGGCATGCTCATTTCATACTGTCCTGTTTAATAATTTATCATGATTCATCTTTCAAGCATTTAGTCAGTTTATTCTTGCCCCTATTACTCCTATTGGAAAGCTGAGCTCTGATACTGGAAACCCTCTTATTTCCAGCCTAAAGTTATTAATGGCCAGTTTATACTCATGCGTCTTATTTGATGCTGCAGACTCTGCAGGTGGAGAGCAGAGAGTCACAAAATGCAATCCATATTCTCAGCAGACCAGTACTTTAAAAACAGTGTACAGCTCTTAGCCTATACCTTTCGTTAGGCAACCTTGAACCGGTTTAGAAGCCTGCAGCAGATTTCTTATTGCCTTTAGCAAAAGAGGGAAGAACAGAAATGTGATGCTCTTAGCAATGATCCATGCAGACCTTTAAACAGCCCAGATATTTTGCTCAGTGGAAATATGTTGAGGCTAAGATTCTTAGAATTACATAAATAAAGCATCTGGAAAACTAACTTTCAGGAAGCAAACCCTCTGTATTAGTTACATAGCTTTGTCTGTCAAAAACCAAGAGTGATCTCCAAATGAGAGAAGCTGCTACAAATTTCAGGTGATACAACTGCCCTGTTTCCATTTCAACTGGAAAAGCCTACTGACCTTGCTGGCTCTAACATTACCTGAGGTGAGACCAGAAGAGATATAGTGTTGGGTCAATAGATACTGATACCTGCGAATCCAATACTGATACCTGTGTATCTAATTCAAGCGTTTGCTTTCTGAAATTGTATCCACCTGCATTGCTTTTTATTAACAGGCCATTATGAACGTGCCTCTGGCAAATTCACTGCTAATGGAAATGTTAACACGTCCCTTGATACCATTTAAAATGATTTATAAAAAACAGAGAAGAATCATGGGACATGCGAAGCGAAGAGGACAGAAGCAGTGTAAAAAGTCACTTATCCAACGCTCCCTGCCAATAACAAGCTAGTTTGTCCCAAGCCTCTTTGGTAAGCCAGAAGTCCTTCCACTGCCAGCTCTGAAAGTACAGGTCACTGGTTTCAGGAGCATTTGGCTCCAGAGTCAGCCTTTATTCCCCTGCGAGGCAGGACAGCTCTCCTAACACCTTTGCAGGAGATGCAATGGAAAGGACTCCACCCACAAGAGCAGAGGAGTGAACGATGTCTTTTAACAGCCCAGACAAACCCTGCACCCTGCCTGCCACCAGCACTGCAAAAAAAGGTCATCTGAAGAACTGGTTCAGGAGCTCTCGCTCTACACCTTCCTTGCCCATGCTAAGAAGTATCTCCAAATCAATGTCAACCAGTTTTCCGGGGCTTCAGTCTAACTTTTGGTCTCAGGAAGACAGAACATACGCATTAGCCTGCTCCTGACAATCTTTAGGGGACACCACACATACCCAATGATGATTACTTCCCATTTGCAATGGAAAAGTAAATCTAAGTGGGAAATTTTGTGCAGAGGAGGCATTCTTAGAGATGAAATAAGCCACAGACTACACAAAGCTTGCAAGGCTTTTGGGAAGA
>NW_009638195.1:3307-12862 GCF_000690535.1 Cariama cristata | reverse complement strand
GGGGGGTGGAATAGATTGGGAGCAAAACTTTTTGTCTACAAGGCAATAGTCAATAGTCATGACATTCCTACTTTATATGCATCATATTCGGACTGCCCAGAGCTACTAAATTCGGGAACTCTATCAATTCTGTGTAAGTTTCCTCAGAGAATTTGCAGGAGATATAAGGCAGTAGAAAGTGAAACCCAAGGATATAGACAATAAGAGCAAAAACCTAACAATGTCCTGTGGTGAAATTAAATTTGATAAACTCTCAGCTTAAAAGATAGAAAGACACCCAGCCAGAAATATGTATTTCCAGTGACACAGGGAAACACGATGGTATGACAGAGAAAAAAAATTTCAGAAGACAACCTATTTATGGCTTAACAACATTTAAACTAACTATTATTAAGTTAGCTGAAATGAAAAAGAAATCACTAGCAAATTGGAAAAGAACAACCCTTAGGTCAATCTGACAAATGTGTTATCCTTTATGTGGGAAAACATCCCTTGCAAAATTTGAACTTCACAGCTGGATGAGAACACATAAGCAAATTTAATGCAGAGCATAAACTGTTGGTTGTCACCATCAACAACAACGTACAATCAGAGCACACCATGTAAACGAGAAATGACTGGCCCCTCTCCCTTCATTTAAAGCTCCATGGAAATCCAGATTTACCAGCAGAACTAGGGTGTCTCCAACTCATGCTAGGCCAAAGCTTTCTTACAGATCTACTCAAAGCGACTTAGCGTACCGTCTTTGAAAAGGGTTAAATGGTAGACCCCAGAATCCCCTCGATCTCTCCATAGCCTCTGCCTAGCAGCATTTCATTTCCATTTGAACTACAAATGACCCTGTACACACAATCATGTAATTCATATTTATATAAACAGAGGGCACAGTATGTAGAATTTGAAAGATTTCTGGGAGGGGATGCATCATAACTAAACTCCTACTTTTCCTTTGGGGAAACAATCCCATTTGGTTTTAGTTAACTTCAAAGGAGAAAAGTATTTTCCCTTCTGTGTCAATAATTTAACTGAAATTTGTCATTTCTGTCCACAAATCAAACTTTCAGCGTTGCCCTAACTGTTAGTAGTAAAGCAGCGACACACACACGTGCAAGCGCTCACCCCCCCGCACACACACTAAGATACAGAGCGTGATAACTGCAACACAATGAAATGCTCCTGCAGCAATTCCTAACCATGGAAATTGAGTTTAGTTTCACTGAATTGCCAGAAACCTCTCTGCACTGGCGAGTTGTATTTCCAAGCACATACCATGGGACCAGGACCTTTGGTGACATGTTGTTCCAATTTGATTGAGGTCAGGTTGCGAGCCCTTTCAAATCATAACCAGCACAGAAATTACCTCCTACAAAACACCACGGAAAAGTGAGACTGTGCAGCAGCGAACCCAGGAAAGCTTCATTTTGGGGTCAGTACAGCTTTAAGCATCATTAACATTTTTTTCCCCTCAGAGTTTGTTCAAGAGCTGGTTTTGGGGGAGGCTGAAAGGACACTGTTTGCTTTTATTTGGAAATTTATGTCACCCTGATTGCCTCATTCAGAATTTGGGGGAGAAAAATTATCAACATTTAAAGCAACAGATTAGGATGAGAAAACTTTACATATAAATCTTAGACAATCATCACTTTTTTCCAACCCATTCACTATCTGCAGCACAGAGCTAGGAAGGCATTATTTTCAAAACAAATTAATAGGAAAAGTGCAGCGATGCCTATTGTCTATAATAAAGCATTCAGTTTAATTCATAGCAAGTCAAACTCCCAGTTTTAAAAATCTGCAAATACATTACCCAAGCTGTGCCTCAATGAGAGCAACTCTAACCCTGGACAACACCAGGTTGATGTTCCCATGCTTTCAGATCCCTGGCTGTCAAAGCCTCAGTGTGATCACTGTGCATCTTTTGCAACTGAGCCCTGCTAAAAGCTTTCTCCCGTTATTTGCTTCTCTGCAAAAGGGGTTACTTGCAGCTTCCTCATTTGTGAAACCGATTTTAGGTCAGACTACAGCATTTATTAATGGATTATAATGTTTGATAGACCTGTTCAAACATAGTGGAAAAAACCTAACACCAGAAATATGTTCTTAAGTATATGCTCATCATGTATCCTGCTTTTGAGCGTTATAGTTTCATTCAGAAATTATTTGAATTATAAAATTCAATGAGGTTTTGGGCCCTATAAGTAAGTAATATTTAGAGACATAGGGTCAGTAGATTGGTATAGTTTCCTTGACATATCATTGAGATTACACTGATTTAAACTAACTGAAAATCTGACTCATAAATTAGAGATATTTAAGTAGGAAGTAACAGTTCTAATACAGCACTCTCTTTCAGCTGTATAAAATACAAGCAAGAGAAGACAACGTAGTCTGTTCTTACTTACATTAATGCCTGTTTACACCACCATGGAAATTCAAAGCTCCTTACAAAGTTATATCTCAAGACTGCAGGGAAAAGTCAAAGGATGTTCTGAGCAGCTTGCAGCAGCACTCCATTTCTCTCTAACAGCACTACGTGCTCAATAACATCCATTTCCTTAAGACTGCAATATGCTAAATACATGTGTAAAATTTTTTTTTACATCTATGAAATAGCTTGTTGGAGAACTAGTGAGTGGTAATGAAGCAAGCTCTAAGCACCAATGGATAAAAGAAGAGGGCAGAGGAGAAAGTTGTACAGGCAACCTTAATTCTTCTCTCTCATAGCCTAATAGTTCCCCTTTCCACTCCTCATTTTAGTGCTCTCTAACCCAAGGCAGCAATGAGGGGACAAGCCTCTTTCCTAATGTGGGTTTGCCAGATGTTTGCCACCTCCTGAGAGCCTTTTTCATTGGATAAGCATGTGCCTCAGGACGTGTTATGGGAGTCATGAATTGCGACTCCTAAACTTTTAAATGAACACCTCTCCCTTCACCCTAAGCAAACAGCTCTATCCGTGGGGCTAAGAAAAGTTTTGCGCAGGGCGCTGACCTGGCAGCTGTCAGCATAACCCCTCAAGTACAGAGATGTGCAAAGGTATACCAACAGAAAATTTCGCCCACTGCTTTGCAAGCAGACAGGTCGGAATCCATGATCTGAACAACACAGGGGTGGATGATGGATGGAAAAAAACATGTCTCTCCAGGGAACAGTAAAGCCATCCAAAGAACATCATTCACAGATAAATGGCATTCTTCCTCTTTGTCGGGATCCCTATTGCTCAGCTACTGCCCATATGGTAAAGCATTACAATGAGAGAAGAGAGTCAGTACTTCGTCTTGCCCTGAGGAAGAAAGCACTCTTTCTACACATGGATGCATAAAGGAAAGCCAAAAGAAAGAAGCCTACAAAGACTGAATGCCTGCCACAAAGTGCTACCAGCTTATGGGGCCAGCTAAAGCCAGGTTACAAAGAAAGATACAAACAAATGATTCAATCTGTTAAAATAAATTTTAAAAAAAAAAAAAGTGTAGATTGAAGTTGAAGCTTTGTCACTGAATGTGTGACATCAAGAAGAGAAGATGAAACAGATTTTGTTTTCCTGTACCATAAGTGATGCAAAGTCATGTTGCCCCATAATGAATAACAAGGGATGCTCTGCTCCAGGACAGGGATTCTCCTGGAAAGACAGTATCTTGACTCATAATGAGCTGGTTTGCCCGCCAATAGGTTAAGAATGAATTCACAGCTTTGGACTATCTTCTGAACCTTTCTTGGGAATGTTGTGAAAGATGAGGACGTATTCCCCTGGTCGTAGGAAAAGGCTCTTATATTGAAAGTGGAAAAACGCATACAAACAAGCCATGCTGGTTCTTTATCCCTGAGATGGTCAAAACAGAGTTCAAAAATGTCCGTGAAAGAAGAGAAAAATATCTCAGCATATGACTTAGTTCCAGTGCTGTGGCAGATTAATAAATGCATATGCAAATCTCTCATGAAACCACTTTTTGGAAGACATTAAAAAGGAGCACTTCATGAACACTGAGAGTCAGTAACAGCTGTATAAACCTAAACGTCTATCTGATCTCAAATTGAAAACAGATTAAAAGATAACCAAGATTTTTTTCACCCACAAATGCTAAAAAGATGCTAATACAAAATTAACTTTTTATTCAAACTCATAGTATGAATGAGGTGAAGAAAATCTCAGGTGTAGAAATCTAAAAAAGGAAAAAAAGAAGAAAAAAAGAAAAAAAAAAAAAGAAGAAAAAGTTTTCATAAATGGTTGAAAGAAAAAATGCATATACTGGCTAAAAAGTCTCCAAGAACTACTGTTCAAGAGTTTTAAATCTGTGTCTGTGAAAGCCACGTGATAGAGTTCAACTACTGTGGTTAAGCAGGTTTTAAAAATGAGTGTATCTGAAATAGGCTCTAGGACTATAAAGCCACCCACTGTGGACCAGACCTAACAATGTTCAAATGTATGCTCTAGCTTTTGGCTAAAGCTCTAGCCTTTGAACTTCTAAGATTCCTAGGGACGTACAGGATCAGGCAGAACACACAGTTATATATTCCAAATCAACAGTCAATACAGTATGTGGTAGCACTTATGCAGAAAATGAATGATTCACTTTCCAGTACTGCATCCAATGAATCACAGAATATAACATTTTTTATTTCTTGGTGGTAACTGTCAAAACGCATTTAGTTTTGGGGAGATGAAGAGGGAATTCACAAAGAAGTGTAGAATAATTATGTGTTGAAAATTAAACCCAGTTGTCTGAACTGGGAAGAACAATGTAATGTACCAAAGGAGGTCTAAAGTGTTTTGGCCAACAAACTTAGAGGTCATCCAAGACGACATATTTTGTGAATGCAAGGCAAAGGCAGTTCTCTGTAGTGCACTCCTCACCTCCGTTCTTGAGTTCAGATCTATGTTTAACACCACAGAATTCATAGTTTAGCAGCACAGGGCTGTTTCTCTCACACCTAACCAAAACCAGTGGGTAATGTCCAAGGACACAGAGGCAGGCCCAAATTCTTAGTTCATGAATGTGTGTATGTGCAAGACTCCAGAAAGAGATTTTAAAGAACAAATTCCCATTCGAGTGTGGCATGAAAGAAGGAATTTTCTTCCAGCTGTAGACCAACAGCAATGACAGAGTTGGAAAAACTATGAAACTCAACCTCTCCAGGATGTCTGTGGAGCCAGGGGTCTACTGGCAAAACTTTTAACTCCCAGTCTGTGTCCTGAACAAACCTGCAGGACAGGCTATCTAAGGCCCAAAGGGTCTGTGTCCATCATATGGGACACCTGAATTACAGTCTAACACAAAGTTTCACTGCCAGAAATTCCTGCTACCCCTCCTAAGAGGTAGTGGGAAGAAATGATTGTCACTGTGGAGCATCCATGCAAAAACCACAGCTCCCTGAGAGGTAGAGAAGATGCCAAATGTCTTGGTGCTGCAACCATCAGCACCGTGACAAGACTAGAGAGGTATAGCATACACTTACTGTGATTAAGACATTGCTTCCCAGAAAGCAAATACAATTAAACAAAATAAGACGCTTAATATGCTGATGGTGGAGATTCTTTCCTATCAGCAAGATACCAGCATTGCAGTGATTTTTTCGGTAATCTGTCCCATGTTCTTTTCTTGTACCCTGACTGATTATGCCCTGAAGAGATACTACATTCCACAAAGACGTGTCATTGAAAAGAGAACAAGCACAGAGCCAAAGCAAGCCTTGCAATGACTGGTGCCAAGATGAAGGGGTACCCAAAGGGAGGTTAGGCAAATGATGTAATCTGAGCATTTTGGACAAGGGAGGATGGTATGCACTACTCAAGGCTTTGTATATACCACAAAATACAAAGGGAGGCTGCAGGCATGTAACTCCCATGTGCCCTGCATTTTAAGGATGGATACAGAGAATAACAAGTTTAATATATTTCCAGAGAGTTTTGACAGTGTATGCCAGAAATATATCCCCTCCTAATCCACAGCCATATTTCTTCATGGGTATAGCTCCTCTGTCCATGCACCAAGGCCAGACAGAGAAAACTAAGTTCATTTTTGGGTGACTGAGGTATTGTTATTTTTAGGTGCTGCAAGAAAGCTCAACTGCTGATTAAACTACACTGATGGAAATCAGAACACAGCATTTACTTTAATACCAGACTGTATGACAACAGAAAAAAAATATCTCCAAAACATAAAAGGAAAGCAGGAATTTCCCTTTTACAGTTTAACAGACAGAATCATTGTGAAAGGCTGAAAAATTCAATGTTATAATTTTCTCACTTTAGTTCATTTGTGCGCTATATATCACTCATATGTATGTCCCAAGAAAATAAAGCTGTAAATCACACACAAGTCCCTTTCTTTTTTCCATCTTTTTCTTTTTTAAAGTTTGTTACAATAATTTTCATAAATTTGTAAGATTTACAATATCACTGCTTCCCATTCCTTCCTTTCACCTCTTTTGCATTTGGATAAGAAGTGGCATGACTTTGTAATTATGTACATATTGGCATCCTCATCATGTTGTAAGTATTATAAAATAGAATACCCAACAGCCCGGAAACTGAGGAAAAAAGTGAATAGTTAAACTCAGGGTGAAGTTTTCAAAAACTACTTGCCTTTCCCAGTGTTTTTGTTTCAGAATGCTCAAGTTAACGTATTTCAGAAGCGTTTTGATTTTTTTCTGAAGGGGTGGTCAGTACTCCTTTGCGTTACACCTCTGTAAGGATCTTGGGCCATGCTCACTCAGACACTGCAATGGTTAAAGGTTTTCTCTGCCTCACTCCAGGGGTGCCAGCAACTGTCCCAAAGGCATACAAACAGCTCTGCCTGAGCCAGAAGGTCGCACTGACTAGCTAGTTTAAAGGACAAGCAGAGCAATTTTGCATTTGCTGGTGTCAGATCATGTAAGGATGCCATCAGCTAAGGCACTCCAAAACCTAAGAGTGAGTTTCCCACAAAACAAAACAGAAACAAACAATCTTGTGACTTATCTTTTCAGAAGCAGTTGGTAACATCAGGAACACAGATTTTTTTGCAGAGAATGTGATGTCATTCTGAATAACAGGAATATCTGTGTTTTGCAAGATTTTGAGGTTAACTAGCTTTGCAGAAAAAAAAAATACTGTTAATCACATCACAGAAACCATAAGACATGAGAGCAGAAAAAGACACCTAAATCCATAGAGGCTGTAACTCTATGGAGGTAAATGAAGATATTGTCTACAGAAATATGGTCCAGCATATTTTTCTTGAAGGAACAAAACTGTTTCAGGGCTGGGAGGGGAGGGGAGCTGTTCTTCCTGAAGCTCCAGGCTGTCTCTTCTGACACTCATGGGATGATAAATCAAAAGGCTGATACACTCATCATTTCTGTGTGTCTTTGACAGGTGAGGTGACTTACACCACAAGCGTGTTCCTTGCTAGTTGCTATACTGCCACATATATGACTTCAGTTCAAATAAAAATCATAAAAAAGCTAAGATCCCAGCAGGTTGCAACCAGCAAGGTGTTTGTATCTGCAGTTACCAGGTAATAAACTATTTTACAGTTGGCTACATTCTTTTTCAGTATAAATCAAAGTAAAGACAGGTTAAGATTTCGTTTGATTTTTCATTTGATTCACTAAATTTAGCAAAACAAACTTAAATGGAGGAGACTAGCTTGCAAAAGCCTGACCATCTCCAAACTTAGAACTGCAATGTTAGGTTGGGTGCTCAAACTGCTTCTTCCCTGAAATAGCTGTTTTCTCCCAAAAATGACATGAAGATTAGACTTGGACTTTTCCAGTTCAGAGACACCAAATGAGTCCCACTGATTTAGTCTCTATTTTTAAAGTGTGTTGAAAATACACCATCTAAAAATGAATTACTCCATTTTTATTAATGATATTTAAAAGGCTAATAATCAACGTTTGACACTCTAGGGTGCAGAGCTTATGCATATGTACCTATATACGTCACACATATGTCCATATGCATATCTTTCATAGGACTTTAAATTACAGAAAAGAGATTTAAATGCTAACTTAGTTAATTAGGGGTAGAATATGCCTTCAATTTACTCCCTTTGCATTTACAGCACTGATAAAATCAGCTCTGAGGCTGGATAGTTACTAAGGTAAATCAGAGGACAAGAGTATACATGCAAAAAAAGAAGTTAATATAATAATAAAAGCAATTAGTTTTAAGTGCTGGTCCTACTGAACCAAATGCAAGGTATCATTGCTAAGATTTTACCCTGCAAATGTAAATGACTGCCTTTGAACTAACACTGCAGGAACTGCAGCAAGCGTTCTTAATCCTTTAATGATGAACAATAGATACAAATGCTCCTCATCTAGACAACGGCAGGGCACTTACTTCTAATTAGCAATTAATAATGTCTCTCCTTGTTTTGTTATCTTCGTTTGACAATTCACAAAAGTTCTTTGCTGTATTCTTTGAAGTGGAGTGCAGGGTTGCAGTTTCCACAGCTGGGTTTTACATATCACCTGTCCACTGTTAAACTTTCAAGATAAACTAAAATAGAATGAATAAGTTGGACAAGTTAAATAACATGTTTCCCTATTTTGGGTTTCGTACTCACATGCCTTTGGCTATGGCTCCACTAACAAGTAGAGTAGCCCAAAATTGTTGGTGCTAAGGATCCGATGCCTGCACTACACACATTTCAAGGGGGGTTTACTTTCCTTTAGTTCTGGTGTGATCCCATGAACAGAACACTGGTCAGTGGTTGGAGCACGGCCACTGGAGTGCATCTTCCAGTTCAGCATCATGTGGAAGTAACCTAGCTTGTATACTTGAGACATGAAAGAAAACACAGTAAGAGAGGACATTCAGGAGCTAGGCTTCAGAAACACACCTCTGCTCCAAAGTAATTTGCTAATTGAGATGCATCCTATGTTTCACCCTCACAGATGTGCTAGCACGGAACGAAATAATTCACTAGAGTTTTCTGCCATTTCATATAAGCTATGCCTCCATGCAAGGACAATAAACATTCTCAGAAGTCGCATAGTACTCCAATTACCGTAATTAAAATAATTACCAGGTTAGACTCTTTGTGGGAGAAAATGAAGGAAGCCACACTGTGTTACAATGGATGAGGCTCAGATACTGAATTTTCTGACAAACATGCTGCTCTACATCTTCAAAGAGAACAAAAATAAGACTTAGTAGTTCAAAACAAATCAAAGATGCATTTTACAGCAAACAGCCAAGAAAATCAGTATGGTATTTTAAGATGTTTCACCTAGCTTCAATTTTAATTTCAATACATGAGTGGAATTCTATGAAAAACATTGAATATTTCATAACCTAAGTTTTTCATATGCCCATTTTCATCCAGTTGTTGAAAAATATAGAGGATTAAGAAATTTTTGCCTTAAATAGGCAAATCACATTCCATTACTCATTTATGTAATCATGTTTTGGGAAGGGCAAGGAGAGAGTAGAGGTGTAAAATAAACCCATTCAGGTCTTTTTATTTCCTAGCGCCCAACCATTTTAGCATCTTCAGTGATGGGGAGATCAGGACAGAGGGCTTTTTTCTTTTTTATACTGAGAAGTCCAAATTTCAATCTTGCTTGGGG
>NW_009638195.1:0-3295 GCF_000690535.1 Cariama cristata | reverse complement strand
GGAGAAGGAGAGAATAGTGTCACACTGTTTAGAGAATAATTCTTTCAATTTTTGTTCCTGGAGAAATATAATTTACGATTACAAGAATCACTCTGTGTTAAAGCATCCCCTTGACAGCTAACACTGCCAAAGTAAAACGAAGCCATCGTTGGCAAGTGCCAGCACAACGGCTCTGCCACAGTGGAAGAAAAGGATTCAACATGGCTAGAACCCAGCTCTCTGCCTAGCTATCCCTGAGGAAGAACTGGTACAGTAAAAACTCCCCAGCAAAACGCCAGAAAAAGAAGAGCGTTCACAAATTAACTCCTTTAAGCACAGATGCAACCTAAGCAAGAGAGCCGGCCTGGGACTTGAAAGAAATGTTGCCTTTGAGGAAGCAGGAACAAGAACGGCTCTGCGTATTTTTCTCAAGCATAGTGACCAAAGCCCTCAGAAGCCTCTGGAGCAGTAAGGTGAGGGCTGGGAGATTTTGTTTCCCTGCTGCTCGCTCTCTTGTGTCTGTAACTGTCTTAGATGGCTCATAAGAAAAGTCTGTGCTTTTAGCAAAGTTCTTTTGCAAAGTACACACTTTCTACTTTAACTGTGATTTCTTCTTGACCAGCAGGATGATAAATTAGAGTTCTCAAGTAATTAGAAATCTGGAAAAAGCCAAGCACTGGCTGGGAGGCAACTAGGAGAAGTTTAGTACCTGATCTAAGGCCTCAGGCACGCAAACTAAGAGGATCTGCATCTCAGCGAAGATGGCCAGGCACAGTCCCTACAATTCGAGAATATGCACCTAAGGAACAGAGAGACTGCAGCTGTTTTTTACCCAGACTTAGCTGGCTAGAAAGCACACAAGACCCAAAATGAGCTCTCACTGTAGTAATCTGCTGACCATTCACTGTCAGGGTTGACAGTCCTAAGAAACTTCACTTTTTTCAGGAAACGCAGCTAGGGCAATCCACTTCAAACGTATTGGACATCAGTAAAAATAAAGCAGCAGTTTCCTGGTTTATGGCACTGCTAGCTTCTGGCCTGTTAATCCCAGTTGTCATAATGGCTCCGTGCTTTTCCGTGCTGACTCTTCCCATGTAAAGACAAAAAACAACAGCCAGACTAAAAATGCATTTGGGTTCATTAAGAAGGGTGTCTGAGATGCTTATGTTCTCCCATTACATTTACCATGACACTTCAAAATAAACACCAAAGGTGGACCTAGGGTATTACTGTTTTACCCCCACAGAAGTTACTTCTTCACAAATATGAGCCATCACAAAGTATGATTTCAATTTTTACACTATTGTGTTTAAATGGATTTTGCTCAGTTTGTATTTAAAAATCAACAAATTAGAACATAGGCCATTTCCTGGGGATTAATAAGAATGACCATCTGTGAAGAATGGATGGTCTCAGGCACAGCTGGGGACCACTAATCTCCCTGCACAAAATGAAAAATATTAAACTTTTCCTTAATGCCTTAGAGAGATCTAGTCGGGTCTGTAGGCATGCACCATCTGTAGAGACTTAGTTCACAGAATCCTGCATGCTTCAAGTTGCTTGAAAACTCTCTTGGTAGTCCCCCTTCAAAAAACATTAACTTCTAATTAGGCAATAATTGGGATTAAATAAGAACAGAGAAAAATTAAGTTTTCTTGAGATACAAGAACTCAGATGCACCAAGAAATGAAATCCAGGAATTAAATTCTATAGTAAGGAGCTAGCCTGCAAACCTTCTGGAAAGGGATTGTCCTTCAGTACATGTTTGAACAGCATCTAGCAAAATGGTTCAGATTTCTAGACGCTATTGTACCACAAAACAATAAAAATAACTGCAGGAATTTACACAGAACTACTCCAAACAACTCAAGTGACATGATGAGTATCTTTCAAAGATGAAGGTACATTCCGTGTAAAAGTTTTCACTGCATAGAGTTGAAAATACAATATTTTGCCTTTCAATAGCACTATGGAGGGACCTGATGTTTGAAATTTGGAAGAAATAATATGGCTGATTTTCACTCTGTTCCATCTTACTTTCCTCAATACAGCCAGTTGCATTTACACAATCTAAGGTTCTGGCCTTATTAGTCATTTCTGATGGATCTGTGGACAGACTCATCTCTCCTTCTGCCTTGTACTGGTAGAAATGTTTAAGGCCGAAAACTCTTCCATGAGAGAAAGAGGGCAGAGAGCCCCACGGTAGGACATACTCTGCGAAGAGGTCCATCGATCCCGCACAGCTATCTATTCACACACTTGGGGATAGAAAGCCTAATAGTAGTGGGAACAGGATATTTTTTCATATATTATTATTCTGGATTGAGAGTGAGGAAAAACTGCTGGCTTTCTTTCTAAAGTTATTGTATTTTCAATTACTCACAAGGTCTCCCAGAGCCCAGAGAGGTATTCTGTTAAACACTGAAATAAATAAAAACTGCTGTCTGATTGGCCAGAGATGAATAATTCTACGACCCCCAGATGTATCCATCTAGGATATGCTTATTTGTATGATATGTGAACTAATTGTTTAACACTACCCCAGAACATAGTATTGTTCACCCAGAGAAAGCTACACAATAGAAATTTATTGACTCATCACACTACTATTTTTTAGCCAATTATGTGCCAGGATTTTTCCTTCGGATATATAACAATAGCAGAAAGACGCTTCATTTCCTTGGGACCATTACTCTCCTGGGTGGTAAAATTAAAATCAGCCTCTATAAAACACAGTTGTGACAGCTTACAGCAACCCCAAATGGCACAAAGGGCATCCTTTATTCTTACATGCTATTAGCAGCCATCCAGAAAACTGAGGGGGGAGTAGAGGGGGTGCCGTGTGAAACTCGGTGCTGTGCGGGCCAGCACAAAACCTTTTCACCATCTCTGTCCCACTGAAAGCTTCCACACAGGACAGCGGCCATCACAAACAACGGGGTCCAGAGGCAAGGGGATGGCGACAATCCCAATAATTACTGAATAATGAGACACTTGGTAGCAAACTACCTTGCCACTTTCCTTAAAAAAAAAAAAATAGAGAGAGCTGACCTATTCACTTAATTTCTTTGGCGATAGCTGCCAGGTGGGAGGAACCGCAAGGCCTTTCCCTCTCACTCTGCTGTGGTGGGAGGCTAGGGGTGGGTGGAAGGGCATGAGGCCCCAGGCCGGCCTCACCCTCCCGCCCAGCCCTGGGAGAAGGAGGCAGAATTTTCCCCGGTTGTCGCGTTAAATAGAACAAAACCCACGAGCTTAACGGGAAAAAGACACATAAATGTGTGCAAATGTTCCCGCGTGTGCTTGTGCACGAAGTGCC
>NW_009638194.1:0-1470 GCF_000690535.1 Cariama cristata | reverse complement strand
GTGTCCAGTTCTGGGGCCCTCACTACAAGGAGAATGGGCTGCTGGAGCAAGTCCAGAGAAGGGCAATGAAGGTGGTGAAGGGTCTGGAGCACAAGTCTGATGGGGAGCGGCTGAGGGAGCTGGGGGTGTTTAGCCTGGAGAAGAGGAGGCTGAGGGGACACCTGATGCTCCCTACAACGCCCCTAAAACGACCTGAAAGGAGGTTGTAGCCAGGTGGGTATCGGTCTCTTCTCCTAAGTAAGAAGTGATAGGACAAGAGGTAATGGCCTCAAGTTGTACCAGGGAAGGTTTAGATTGGATATTAGGAAAAATTTCTTCACCAAAAGGGTTGTCAAGCATTGGAACAGACTGATGAGGGAAGTGATTGAGTCCCCATCCCTGGAGGTAAAGACATGTAGATGTGGTGTTTAGGGATGTGGTTTAGTGATGGACTTGACAGTGCTAGGTTAACGGTTGGATTTGATGATCTTAAAGGTCTTTTCCAACCTAAATGATTCTATGATTCTCATTTTAAGCCATCGACATGGAAGTTTGCTTTCCTATGTTACTACACTGAGTTACATTATCCCATTGAAAGTGTCCCAGATGTAAGGGAATTCATCCCTTTGAAGACAGAAGCCAGGTAGTTACAGAAATTCAAGCAACAAATTGTTCTCTCATTACATAAGAAGACTTGAGAAAAGGACAGACCATCTATTAAAAAACAAAACAAAAAAAACCAAAACAAAACAAAAGAAAAAAAAAACATGTACTTTACTAAATATGAAATAGTGGAGGTTTTTCTTTCTTAACATAAAACCAGTCAGCTTTTCTTCACCCAACAGCTGTTTCCAACATACATTGGAAATCAAAAGGTGGCAATGAAGATGAATGTGTCATTTTTCTACAGATAGGACATTAAAGAGAAGCTGTTCTTACATGGTGAATAATAGAGCCTCACAGAAGAGTAAGATGGAATAATGCAGTTCTTCCAGTACATTCCTGCAAGGGTGAATATGGACATAAATCTGTCAGTCTCGCTTCTAACTTCTTAAGAAAACACAGGCTCCCATCTGTGAACATGTTCATGGAGTATCAAGTAATTGAAAAGAGGAAGGATCAGTAGAGACAGATAAAGCCATGGTTTACCCAACATGATCATTGCACGCTCATATGCTGTTTTGCCCCCTCACAATTACTTGACCATGTGCAAAGGTTTTGACATTACTGATTTTGCAATGAAAATCTAGATAGAAATTTACTTGACCAACACACTTCCTTTACAAGTCCTTACTATTTATTAGTACACTGCTTTCAAATTTAGTGTTAAAACTAATCTTGGAAGGGAGTAATTATCACTTTATTATCATTGCAATTATAAAAGAACAATCAGATCCATGTTGCATCACCTTGGCTCCATATCCCTATGATATATCACAGAATCACAGAATTACACCATGGCCGGGGTTGACAGGGCCCTCTGGAGATCAC
>NW_009638193.1:0-3930 GCF_000690535.1 Cariama cristata | reverse complement strand
TCACCGGGGGGCTGCGGGGCTGTTCCACTCAGGCTTTTTTCCTTGCTCCCCTTTTTCCTCCCCTTCCTCACCCAGAAACTGGTTACCTTCCTCCAGGCCTCCCTCTCCCCTCCCAATTTGCCTGCATACCTGAGAATCCTAGAACTGTGAGTAATTGTTTTAGCTGTGATTAATTTATCCACATGGTCTCTTCAGTTTAGGTGGTGTTACAGATCTATTTCTTCAGCAGTATACTACGCATAACTTCTGACAACTTAGTTTAATAATATATACTCCTTGAATTTCGTAACTTATACAGTTGAATAGGAAATGCTGTAAGCCGACTGAAAATAAGCTATAGATTGGTTCTACGGTTTCGTTTCTCAGTGATACTTTCCCTAGCAGAATGACACATGGTTTTCAGTGATGCTATGTTGCAATCTCTGCTTTCCAACCTGTTTCCAACTCTAGCAGCAGGACATTTTTCCATAATAGTTTCCACCCAATTTGACTAATATGTTCAGCATAATCCTTTATTTATATCCATACATATAAATAAATTTAGAAATGTAAATAGAGAAACTCTATTGAATGATACCAATGAAATAAAATAACTTGAAAGCAAGTATTTCTGTGTCCTTTCAGGTTAGCTTATTTTCTCTATTTTGCTTGCTACTGCGGTAATTTCCTGTTTCTTCAGTTGCAAAAAGCCCTAGAGAATTATCAGGGTTTGTGAGCAAAGACTTTTTGATATGTGAGATCTGGTTCTGCATCCTTCTGCAGACAATTCCCCTGCTCCTCGTGACTCAAGTTCTGCATTTCTGGCTTTCTGTGCCTTTCCTTCCCCTAAGGAAGCCTCGTTGCTTATACATCCCCGTGCAGGGCTCCACCTCATCCCGGTTTCCAGACAGACTTCCTATCTGCTGTCTAGCCAGAGACATTTTAATAAAATATACATCACCTTTACAGAAAACTGCAGAGGATCCCAAGCTCTATACAGCTACTGAACAAACCTGTATTTATCCAGGAACTTGTTATCCATCCAAGTAGTATTTTATCAGTTTAAACAAAATAAAACAAAAAATTATTCTTGGTCTACTTACAATGATACAAGCACTTTAATCCCAAGTTATCTAATACAGGGGAAAAAAATTAACGTTACAGTTAAAATTGTTATATGAACGCTTCCTAGTTTTCTTTTTGTTGTTATAGTAACCCTTCCAGTATTCCCCTGAGACCTGAGGTTGACAGTGGTGATTTTCCTTAAAAAAAAAAAAGAGAGAGAGAAAAGAGTTGACAATTCATCAGGTTCCTAAATTATTCTGCAAGGGAAAATACAAATGAGTTAATCTCCCCCTGCAACCCCTTAAAAAGAAACCTAACCAAAACCATGCTTCCTTTCCTGCCTTGGGTCAACTTGATGTTATTTTTGTCCATTTTGTTCAGCAGTCAGCTTACATGCTTTGTCTTCATGGGTTTCCAGCTACAGGTTGGGTTGGTTTTTGTTCTTACTCTTTTCAGCTGTTACTTATTAAGGTTACAGAACTGCCTTCTCCAGTCCCAATTAAGATAAAGAACTAATGCATGTTAGTTAGACCTTTGCCATACATGCTATTTAGCACAGAGCTAAGCAGAAACAGGTTTGGGTAGTTAACCTGGTGACTAGGGAAACAAGTGGCAACCCCTGGCATGTCCCGACACCCTGTGCTGGAACAGTGCAAAGCTTTTACTAATAATAGGAGAATCATACTTACTGGGCTACAGTCCCTGCCTGAAGGAAAGCTGGGATACTAGTGCTTGATGTTTCCTTGTTCTTGCAGTTTTGTAACTTGCTCTGTATGGGCGGTTCGGTGTAGTACAGTGGTATAGTATCACCGTCCTAATTATTTCTACAGCTGAAGTAATATTGACTCCAAATTTGAACTCACTCAAACAGAAACAGGACCAGGTTGAAGTTCCTAGTCAGAATAACCATACTTGTTGATACTGATGCTGTATATATTTAATACTGATTGTTCTTGTTCAAATGCACAGAGATTGAGTAAATACTGAAAAATAAATTTGGGCAAATTACAGTTACTATTTTAAGTCTGAGAAGTCCTAGACCCCATAGTGATGCATGTTTGGAGCCATATGCTTATGCTGGAGTCTTCCCTTACTCATCCTTTGCAGGAAGATGTTGTGACTGCAGTTTACACTGAAGTTACAAATGCTTCACAACCGTTTTAAAGATTTACAAACGTGGGGTATGATTGTCTGTGTCTCATTCTCATTTATCCAAAGAATCAAGTTACAATAAGATTTCATTGTCTAAAGTCAGATGTAATTGTATAGTAAAATCATTATTTTTAGTGGCTGTTTTATGTGAGGTCTGTATTGAATAAGGCTGTTGTGCTTAATGGATTTATTCTTGAGAATTTTGCTGGTCTGAATCCATTTGAGTCACCAATGTTAATGGCATCATAGCAGTGTTGGAGTAGATTCAGATCAGCAAAATTCTCAGGAATAAAACCATTAAATACAGTATTTATGAGTGAATCAGAATTTCTAATTGCAAAGTCATATGTAGTTATTACAGTTATGCTATTCTGTTATAAACACTCATTGGTGGTTGCTATTGTTATTTTTTAATGGCCAACACTAACGCTTGTTTTGCTCTACAAGCTTTTTTTTGTACGATGCTAATATTTTTGCCATTAATAATCATCAACCATTTCTTTCTTGTGATTTGCATCTTGAGCGGAAGCAACCTTGAATGGCTGATCATCATATTTTCTCTCTCTGTTATTTTTCTTTCATACTCTTTTGTGAGTAAAAACCAATCAAGGAAAGAAGTTCAGTTTTCTGTTTCATGTCTTAGTAAGTGGGTTTGGTGTATTGGATACCCCATGTCAGCTCATTATGTAACAACTTAAGTTTGAAAGAAATGCTAGCATGAATCAATCAAATATCAGTTCATAATTTCTAAAAGTTATATGAAGCTTTCAAGAATACATTTTTCCTGAGATTTTACATGCTGTAAACAACCTGCATAGAACCCGCTACTATTTCCAAACTGAATTCTTTAAAAGTAACTGCTATGTCTGCAGATGAACAGAAAGTCAAAACAACGATATTTTTTTCTTCAAGATTAGTTTTTTGTGACTTCTCTGGTGTTACACTGTAGATCTACAAACAATAGGTTCTTCAATAATTTCTTCCTTGAGGAAAAACACATTCCTAACAAATTCAAGAATTTGCAGCATGCTGACATATATATTTAACAAACTGCAGTTCTAAAAGAATCACAAGGTCTCCTATAAAAATCACTGAAGTCCAAGACACTGCTGTAGCATTATTCTGATTCACTGGACATTAAGGCATATGCACGTAGCAATACTCTGGAATTTTCTGCTGTCTCCAACAGGTGCATGGATAGAATACATTTACCTGAAGAGAATGGGAAATATTGTGAATATACCATCCATAATCCAGAAGGGAGCTTCCATCAGCTTCTACACGATGATGGCTGTTGTGACTAACAGCCCTTTCTCATCATCAAAGGTAGATTTTCAGACTAGGAATTGCTGGTCACTTACATTTAATAGACTTCTGGAATTTTATCATCATTTAGTATCAGCATGTCAGGTTGGAGAAGTTCTTATCTTTCATGCTACTTCAAGGAACAGTGTCATGAGCAATTATGATCTGCTTAAATCTCACATATAAGAAACATCAGCCTGAAGTATATGATGTGAAGTTTTTCTCTCATGTGGATATCAACACATCCTGACATCAGAAAGCTTCCTAAAGAAATTGTTATTCATGAAATTCCAAAGTTGATTCTGTTAATCAGTATTTGTTTTCTCCTTGAAAATTCAGTGATGCGTACTTGGAACATGACCAAGACAACATAATGAGTTGGCAATTTTTGACAATTTGATCTGAAGAAGAAAGAGCTAGGCATAAAAT
>NW_009638192.1:375-798 GCF_000690535.1 Cariama cristata | reverse complement strand
GGGTCCGGCGGTCAGGGATGCTCTGCCCTGCTCGGAGGGTCCGGCGGTCAGGGACGCTGTACCTTACTTTGAGTTTCTGATGCTCAGAGGTGCCAGCAACCTTCAGCTCGTGCTGTGGAAGATCTAACGGAACGGTTAATTCACTGAAATGCCTCATGGCTCGTAAGGAGTTTGACCTACAACCTGTCTTTAGCATGATATCAGCACGAAAGTAATCAAGGGCCTCTATTTATCTTTAAGCTTAATCTATGTTTTCAAGTTTTGCCTGTGTAGTTGCGTTAGTTAATACTTTGAGAAAAGGAAACCACGCGCACCCGAACAGATGCGAGCTATGTCAGCAAAACCTCCCATAAAGATGCGGTTGTACCTGCCAAAAACCGGCTCAGAGCTTTGCTGCAATCCGCCTCCCGCCCCCCGTGAAGC
>NW_009638192.1:0-278 GCF_000690535.1 Cariama cristata | reverse complement strand
TGCCCGTCTCCCTTCGCTTCTGTCTCGACCCCGCTTCTGCCACTTCGCTGGGAGGACTGTGCCCCCGGTCCCTCCCGCGGCACTCGCCTGGCTGCATGGCTAATCGGATTTGGGCCGGCACAGGTCTGGATGAGCCATGTGCTCCTTCCACAACACTCTTCCTTGACATCACTGCTTTGGTAAAACTTCTTAATTTAAGCCGGAGCTGAGCAGCATTATGATTTTACCATGCCGATCATAATGGAGAACAATTTGTAGCCTCCCCCGTGTCGGTCCAG
>NW_009638191.1:31268-33631 GCF_000690535.1 Cariama cristata | reverse complement strand
CGGGCCCGCCTCCTCGGTTATTAGGGGTGAAATAAATAATGCCATAAATAAAAGTATTTGGGAGTCCAGGAACTGTCAGAGTTGATTAGGGCACAGAGGACATTTTCCTTCTCATTATGCAAAAGCATTTCATGGCGAAATAAAAGAGGTTTCGCTGTAACTCATGCATGTCAGATTTCCAGGAATCCAGGAGATTAATCACATTTAACATTATTTGCAACGACGGCCCCCCCGCGCCCGCTTTTTGCAAAGTGCTTAAATGAGGCGGACACGTGGGGCGAAGGCTCGACCCTCTCCCCTCCCGCGCCCCTCCGCCTGCTGCCCAGACCCTTTCAGGGACAGTTAAGAGATAATGAAAAGCTGGTGAAAGACAGGAGGAGAATGAGATGCCATCGAGAGACGTTTCTGAGAAATGGTGGAGATCTGGGTGAGATGGGAGACAGCTGAAACTGAATGATACGATGAAGAAAAATAAAGGATAACAAACCGCTCGCTTGCTCTCCCCATTCTTTTCTGCCAGGCAATTTTATATTTTGCATTAACATTTCCCTTCTTCTGTCCCACTTCTCTCCTGCTTCTGCTGCTATAATTTATCAGGATTACAATAAGCCCTCTGGCTTGTGGAAGTAAAATTACAGAACACCTTAGTTACATTTAAGTGTTGGCAGTGGGAAATCATTCCTCTGTCATTACGTGGAGTTTTGGCCACTTATTGTGGTCATCGCTCTCCCATTTCGGTTTTATTTATTTAGTCAGAGTCAGGCTCGCTGAAGATGAAAAGCGACCCTTCTCTACTGATGTAATTAACTCCCGCGGTCTCCAGCCCCTCTCCTGCAGAAAACTCGAGTGAACTTCTACAAGCCGGGCATTTCTTTCATGCAGGGCATACAAGGAGCTGGGCTGCTTCTGATTTTGATTTTTTTGACAAGTAGAATAAATCAATTCCCTGTAGCAGCCAAAAGCCTCTAAGTAAAGGCTAGTGTAACAGAAATCACTATTTTACTTAAGCAAAATCAATCATAAGTCTTTTTGTTTTCTGACTGACTCTTTGATCACCTGTGCTTTAAAAAAAATATTGTACTGTAATGCAAAAGAGAGACTGGAAATAAGTGTGAGAGAAACTCAGCTTCCGCTCAGACATGAAACGTGTCCTCTACCTTCCCTCATCTGGCTGGCCTCTACCACAGCTGTGGCCAGCAGCTATCGGAGGTTAGTACAGGAATAAATTGTATAAAGTTATTATTAGGCCCTTAATAGCTAGATTCAAATAAACAGCCAAAATTTGCCTGCGCAGGTGTCAACTACATTCCTAGGAGCTCGCTACTCTTTGGTGTTGACACCTACCGCTCTGCTCCTGGTGGAGCAAGCAACCCTTGCCTACCATGAGCCTCGTACAAACAGAGAAAACGGGGGTTGGCCCGTCGTGTCCTCCAAGCTGCCTCCGTTATCTGGGGTCCATGCAGCTCATCCGGCAGATGCTGGATCTCCTTGGACATGAAGAGAGAGGCAGGTTTGGGGTTAATGCGGTCCAAAGCCACTGAAATGAGGCAGAGACCTCAGTCAGGAGGAAAATGGAATACATGCTTAATGCACTGAATTCCATTCTTCCGAGGTTTTTACCAGTGCCTGTCACTGGACCGCCAAAATGCTCCTTCGGTTGTTTTTACGAAGGCTTGGCTTTTCCTCTGCTCTCTTCTCAGTGATTCTTCTAGGTATGTAGACCTAAAAAATTTGCCCCCCCTTTCCTTCTGCGACTCTTCCTCTGAGTTTCAAACAAGGGACTCTGGTGCCATGGCCCAAACGCTGTGTGTTGTGCCTAACCTGAGGGGGTCCTGCAGCTCAGTCCTGTGGAGCAAATGTGTTTAACCCTGGTGGTCCCACCTTTGGCTTTGTGGGATGCCCCATTTTAGGGGAACACCATTTTACTCATAAGCTCTATGCAGGTATGTAGTCGCTCTTGCAGGAGGACTAACGTGGCTTTGCAGTTGAGGAGTGTGGCCCTAGGCTGGTAAAGAGGCAGGCTGGGTGAAGTGATGGTCTCAAAGTATGGGGAGATGCTGCTGTACCTGCTCTGAGCAGTTGTGGGATGCCCCCTCCCACGGCCGCTCCCTGTGGCACATCCTACAGCACCTGGGTGATCTCGTGAGTAACAGCATGTAGTCACGAAATTGTTATTAACCAAACGTTTATCTCTGAATTACAGTCCCATTTTGGTTGCACACTGGATTAAAACAGTTAAAACATAGCCCTTGCCTTGATCAAGTAAAAAAACCAAACCAAAAGCCTTAGCTGATACCAGCAGCTCATTTCAAGAAAGCCAAACGCCTTCATTTCCCTCAGACTGTGCCACCACTTGGGATTTG
>NW_009638191.1:29791-31237 GCF_000690535.1 Cariama cristata | reverse complement strand
GTACGGTTGTGTCGTGCCCTACCTGTTTACAGATGCAAGCTTCCACTGTTTTACTGACGCTAAGGGCTGGAGATCTGTAACAGGATTATTTCAGAACACTCTGAACGGAAAAAGGATGGGAAGTAACTGACCCTCAGAAAAAAACCTAATCAAAACAAAGACAAAGGGCACAACGAAAAATAAGAAACCCAACATTGCTGCAGTGTGCACTCCTCTGCTCCTAGAAATCACCGCGAAGAGAGTATTTGTCAGTATATAGAAAAATACCCAATCTAGACACAGGCTATCAATCACTGCACATGCCTGTGTTGAAGGTACTGTGAGGTACTCAAAGAATAAAAGTGTGATTCATCTCTATCTTCCGAGCAGGGGCTAAATCTTGCTCCACTTATTCATGGGAGCAGTGCTCCTGTGATAACTAAAGCATGCAGGATTTGGCCATGAACTGCCAATATTGCTCTGCACATTTGGAGTGCATGATGAGAGCTAAGATTGGCAACTCTCCTCTGTAATCTAAACCACTGTGCAAGCAGGCTAGCCGTAATTTGCTGCCCTAAACATTTAACCCCAGCTAGTTAATTTAAGCTTAGCTCAGTTGCTCATGTTTATGGATAAAGAAACAAAAGGGAAAGCATCAAAAGGAAAAGATGACTGTGGAATTCAATATTTCAGCAGCTGTTGATAGGTAAATGTTATTGAAGTGTGGCATTCAAAACCAAAGGCCTGCATTTATGATAATGAGCCTAACAAGGAAATGAGATTGACACAGCAATTCTCTGTTTTTGTTGTCCCCTGAGGTTAGAGATTATGCAGCGCATGGTGCTGTTTTTAGCCTCTTTGGTGATTCCAACTGTGAGAGACAACGCTGTGCATATTTGTCAAGGTTGCACTTTAATCAGGTGACTCAGGAGCTTTTTGAGGGAGAACATGAGCTGCTGGTCTCACTTAAACCTTAATCCACATCCTATGTCAGAGATCCATCAGCCAAGCGATGCGGCTTTTAGCCCCTGCTTTTCCCTTATGCTTACTCAGTGCTCTGTGAAAACGCTTTGAAATAATTGAAATGTATCTATCATGGTTACATTGTATTTTGAGAATTACTGGAATGTTTCTTGGTGACATTAATTAGTTTTAAAATATTTTTGTCTTTCTAATTAGTGCAAGATTGATGAGCAGTGGAAAGGGCATTTATACACTGGCAGACACATATTTCCATGCTACATTTGCGTCTTAATAAAATGGTAGCTAACTGGATTCTTGTGCTGAGTAAACACTGGCAAGATGGAAAATATCCTATAACTTTAGGAGGAGGAAATATCCTGTGTTTTAAATAGGCTCACATTGTGTAAAATAAAAAAGAACCAGTCTCCCTGAGGGCTGGAAAATGGATAAATGAATTATTTAAATATAGTTAAAGGACACACAGGAAAAAAGTAATGGCTTTGA
>NW_009638191.1:0-29760 GCF_000690535.1 Cariama cristata | reverse complement strand
GTAGGGAAAATTATTAATATTTTAAGGAATCAATTGTGGACACATGGAAAAACTCGTTTTAATTAAAGACAGCTTACATAAAGCAGTTTGAAAAAGGGAGAAATAGTATAGGGTACTCGTTGCTGAGAATATTTTAGAAATACGTCATGGATAAACCAGATGACATAACATAGTCCGAACTTTCATCTGCCCTAAAAAAGCTTCACTGTCAATGTTGGAGCGATTTTGAATAGCTTCACCTCCCTGGAGCATTAGCTCTTGCCCTAGCCCTTGCCCAAGCTTGATGCTCTCGTCTTGGACAGCACCACATAACGTAGAGTTGCTCTATAATGTATAGTTGCTCTTTGCAACATTTAGTCCTCATCTTGCAGCACTTGGCATTTTGAGAGCAGCACCTCAAAAGGTCTGCTGGCTGCATGCTAGAAGGGAGAGCTGGTGCTCCACAGCTTGGGATCCAGCTGCTTTGCCAAACCTGTGTGACTCTCGCCGGTCCTGCTAGTTCCTGCCCTTCATATACTTTCCAACTTCTGTTATCCAGGCTTGTGAAAAGGTGGTCCTTGCAGGACAGAAGTCACACTGAGCCAGAACTCAGTTAGAGTAGAAAACGTTGTTGGTTTCCCCAAATAGAGACGTTACTGATATTTTGCATTGAAGCATTATGTTTGGGCCCAGCACCTACATGGCTTGGCGGCTGCTCAGAAATACTGTCAAATTTAGTCAAGCAAGCTGTGCGCATCAGTTGCGGTTAAAACACAGATGGGATGGACAGAGGAAAACAGCTGGAAGTGGAATCTTCCTTAAACTCATCTAGATGGAGAACCTGCCTGCAGTTCAAACACAACAGGATATACATGATCAGCCATGCAGCGTCTACCAGGAGACAGAGAGTCAACTAGCCTTCAGGTGATGAAAAACACAAGCCTGACAGGTGCCTGGAGATACCACCAGTGCTGGAAGCATGCAAGTGACACGTGATTCTTTGCAGAAGATAGGCTTCACCCCAGATTAGATGCCTTTCCCAGCTTTAAAGAGGGCCTATTAGGAACTGAAGGGTGTAAGATCTTCCCTGGGTTTGCCTTCATCACTATTCCCTTCTCAGGCAGCCTCTAAACTTTGCACGAAATCATGACAACTTAACAGCTCGTTCTTAAACGCAGACTTCAACCACTTCACGGAGATGAAATGAAGGACTTCCTCTATGTTAATAATCTTGTAGAAGTAACACTGGTAATCCTGTGGCAAACCCCAAAAAGCTGTTCTCGGGAGCAAAATTACTACTTACGGTCCAGAAAAGAGGAAAGCAATGGGCAAAACCTGGAGTATCCCGAGACCTCGATTGCACACTGGCTGGTGCAGCACAAAATGGCTCAGCTGGGAGAGGTGCTAAAATCTTTGAAACACAAACTGAACTGAATGTCACATTAAAAGAAATGGAAAAAAAAAGAAAATAACAGTACATAAAGGCAAGATTGTGGGGGAGCAGGGCCAGGAGTCTGCTGTGGTTTCAAGTGAGAAGAAATTCTGTCACCCTGCAAGTCTCTGTGCCTGGGAATGTGTCCATCACAAGCAGCATCTGCTTAGAAAAAAAATAAAAATAGGTGAAACCCTGTTTGCTTCAACAGTAAATGTACAGATGTTGTGTTTGCAGAAGCTGAAATTCACCCAATGCACCACTCACCTCTGGCTCTCTACACACAGATGAGTTACACCCAAAAGACATGCTGAGGTGATCTCAAAACAGCACTTCAAATAAGTGACATTCTATATAAATGTATGCTCTTACTTGTTTAAATGCCTAGGATCTGAAAAAAAAAAAAGATATGTGTGTTCTTGTCTCAGATGATAACATGATAATACCCTGAGCATCTAGCAGCTTTACTTTTGTGATTACTGTATCATGAGAATCTCTTTATGTCCTGGCCATTATTCAGCATCCTTGTTATTACATTCTTGTTTCTTTGCTATGTGACAATGGGTTTATGACTTAGAACAGGACAGAGACTTGCCCATCAATATCAGCAGAGAGGTGAGAGTTAACTTTGGCTAATGCTCTGTCTCCAAATCTCTTAATTTATAATTGAGGAAATCTTATATCATCTGCCGTTCATGGAAGTATCTACTGGTTTTGGTGCTGATGCTGCCACCCTTAGTTAGAGTAAAGGAGATCAGAATTTAGGTCATTTACATTATTTTAATCTAGACTAACATTAAAAAATTTATGAAAATCTTCTTCCCAGCTGGTAGGAAAGTGACTTTTCAAGGAAGACATTATTTCTTGCTCTCCCTGCACAAACATCTATTTCACTTATGTAGGATTTAGCTTGTTAAGAAAAAAAGGGTTGTGGGGTTTGGGGTGAGATTTTTTTGTTGTTTGGTTGTTTGGTTTGTTTTGCCTCTGTAATTCTCCAACCCCTTTTATTTTTTAATACTAAGTTTATTGTAATTTTCTTTTGCTGGGATAAAAATCCTTTCTGATCATTTCTGATAATGATGGGCGAAACTTTGCTTTCCAAAGAAAGGGTGTTAGCTTCCTTAATTGTTGTTTTCAGACCATAAATGTTTATGAAAGCAAGAGACTGTGTCTCCTGGAAAACCCAAGTACCAAGAAAGGTTAGCTGTCCAGGTTTGAAAGAAAATACATTGCCCAAATACATCTGGCCAAAGCATGAGCACAGACATAGCCTTTCTTTCTTTACAGTGTCTTACAGACACGCACGCATCCAGAAGACTGGAAAACTAAATATTAAAATCTGACACTTGCACAGTTAAGATTTTACATGTTCACTTACAGAGGCATCTGATTAAAAATGCAAATGAAGCTAGTTTCGCTGAGATGCTGACCTGAGGTCAAGCTTTCTAAAGACAGGCTATTTCCACTTTCCTCAGAAGAAATTAAAAAAGAGTCAGGAGTTTTTATTCACCTGGATGAAACAAAAAAATGTGTAAGAACTATTTATAAATATGTATGAATAAATATTTAATTATATATATGGTGAATGGTTTAACTGTTGTTCAGCAAATACATAATTTGTTAATTTTGCCTGCTTCCACTGAATAATTTATTCATCAGATCAGCTTTTTTAATATTCACTAGATGATCGGCTGATCAAATCCTGTTAGCTGAATATGTTATTTGATTTTTTTTGCCCTTTTCAAAAATCACTTAGTCTATTGGAAGAACATTGCTATGATTTATTAGTCGTATATTCCATCCAGTCCGTGGTGACATTCTTCAAGAGTAACCTCTGAAGACAGTAGATTTCTTGCTCCTGTCGTATGATATTAACCTTTTGTAATCCTGATATGTATTAGATGTCTTTGACCAGGGAAATAAAACCCCATGTCTGACAGCACCCTTTTGTCTCACGCATTCATGACAACACATGTATGATGTGTTTTATTTTTCATTTGATGACTGAATATTGAATTATTTAGATTAGCTACATCAATCAATCCTATATTCTGGTTCATCCAAGTGTCTTCCCTGCAGTTTGTTCAGTAATATGTCTCTGCAAAGGATTTCTTCTAACCCCCAAAATTGCCATGTAGCTTCAGAGATACCCTGACATTACAATGTGGAACAAGATGGAGAAAGGACAGTGTCTAATGCTTCACAAGTCAGCCTTGAAGTTGATCATCTTATAGCCCTTTGTAGCTAGAAAAGGACTTCTTACACTTACCACTTGAAAAGGGAGATGCTTAGCTTTCGATTGTACTGTCTTCATACTCAGGGAGGTCTGCAGGGATCAGGAAGTAAAGCCATGGTATCATTATGCTTGGAAAATTATTTTATGTTTTTACAGTGTTCTTTTACATTTTCATAATTTTTAAAGCTTCTGAGAACATACTCTTTCTCTTAAGTTACTGAAACCTAAATATTTGAATAAAGCTATCTTTGTAAGAAGGCAGTTGTAAAAAGCAGGATCAATTAAATTTAAAAAAAATGTTGTCAAGCTAATTCTCTGTAATACTGATCTATAAGACTTATAGTATACAGAGAATAAACAACAGGGCAGTGACACTCAAAAGCATTGAGAGCATCACTCTGAAACGACCCGTGTAACTTCATGTCAGTGCCAATCAAGCCTAGTGCCGACATCTAGTACTCAGATGTGTGTGCCACAATCTGTGTGCCACAGCCTAATGTATTCCATATTTCAATATGCATGCATATGTAATATTCCATACAAAAATTGCATTAAGAAAATGTTAAAGTTGCCTAGTTTGGCATTTAAAAATCAAGAAATAAAATTAAGGTTGTACATGCAACATTAACTCTGTTCCCTAGTGCATTTGCCTATGATACAGTCTAATTACATGATCAAATATTTTTTCTCAGATTATACAGTATAATATCTACATTTTTTTCATCTTGCAAAGTGCGAGGTGAATTAGGCAGGACCCAGCTAGATTTCTATATACCTCCATAAGAAAAGACTCCAAATAAACATGGACTCATCAGTTTGGAGTGGCTTATATGGCTTATAACAAGGGGTTATAAAATCATGAGTGGTGTGGAAAAGGTGAATGAAGTATGATGATTCAGTATTCCTTCCACTGTAAAAGCTGGGGGACATTCACTTAAGTAGCAAGCTTAAAACAAGCTTATTTTTTATAAGCTTATAATTTTTATAAGCTTATAATTAAAACAAACACACATGAACTCACCACCATAGACTGCTGAGGAAGTCCAAAGTATAAGGTATTCAAAAGACATCAGAGATATGTATAAAGGATAGAGCCATTGCTCACTATTACATGTGAGTTACGGGGACAATGCCCATGCCAAGAAGTCACTAAATTGTTGGTGGCTAGGAGCTGGGAGGATCTACCTGGGATGGGCTCATTTCATTTTTCTTCTATTCTTTCTCCAAACAACCACTGCTAACCATGATTTTGAAAGAGTAGCGGTTACCAGTGTTTCTGTACAAAGTAATGATGACAATGATGATGATGACGACAATGACAGTAATACCCTGTATTTGGGATCCCTGCCACAAGGAAAGGAGAGGTGAGTGTGACCCCTTGGTGTAGAGAAGATGTGGCCCTTGTTTGCCAGCTGAGAACCCCATCCTCTGAACCACTCCTTACTGGAGATGTTTCTGTGCACATAAATAACCCAGTCATACCAACCTAAACACTTTGCAGGACTGTCCCTGGAGTGCTCACCGCTCCACAGTCAAGCAGGATCTTACCTTAGAACTGTAGACTTGGGTGTGTTAAGCACTCAGTGGAGGACAACTTGATCCTTCTTCAATATTTTCCCCCAAGTCTGAGGCACATATACCTGTGCCTCAGTGGCTTCTCTCCCTGACTCAGAGGCCAGAGGTGTTGGTTATGAGATTGTTGCAATCCACTGCCGGTTGGCATGGGATGCCCTTGGTGGGCCAGCCAGTGATGGTGAGCATCCCTGGGAGCTCTGGACCAAAGATGCCCAAAGGGGCATAGGAGTTGACACACTCTCCAGGTACAGGCTCCATTCCCACATGAAGTGGGAAACTTAAGTGGGGCTGTTTTCCTATGACATGGGAGTGTATGTCAGAAAAAAAGCAGGTGGAGATGACAGGCATGTGATAGACCATATTCACAATAAATATATTATCTGCCTGCTTCACCTGCACTCTGACTGCTAATTCATTTCTACCAAGAGTCTTTTTCTTATGCTAATGAGGTTCTTTAAACAATTGTTGCTAAAAACTCACTGAATTGCTACAGAAATGGTCCTTTCTTTTCCCAAAACACAGAGCAGTCCTTCCTTCACTCCGTGACAGGCCTGAAATGACAGTGTTGTTCCACTGGCAGTTTTAAGGTCTGTTATTTCACTCTTCATTGGGTCTAGAAGTCAGTATTTTACATAGTTAAAGATCAAGAAATATTAGTTCGGGGAATTCGATTTTGTGGAAGTCTTGACAGATAGCAAGGTATTATGTATAATTAACACCAAGTAGAAGATTATGCGTATACAAAGGTTATTTTGGGGACATTAACGATATTTTAGAAAATATGTGAGTGATGATTTTTACTCCATCTGAAGGCTGAGGTTCTTCATGCCTTTGCAGATAAAGCATATAAAACCAGTGTCAATTTTAATTTTAAAAGATGTGCATACTTAATTTTGTATTCTGTAAAATGTTTGTAACCATCTATAACGCTGATCTGTGTGTAACATCTCAAGATTACATCTGGGTGAGGTACCAAATAAAAAAGTCAGTCTATCTTTATCGAGGGAGGAGTTAATTTTCTGTACGTGGGGGAAAACAAGCTTGATGCTTACATCTGCCATGCTACAGTGGCTCATACAATAGGATTTTCAAGCAGGGAGGGGAAAAGTAAATGTGAGAGGAATTACAATCTTGCGGTAAGGACACAAACTTGAAGTGCTGACTATATGCAGCTGTCCCATTACTTACCTGTATGGTAAAAAAGAGGTCATTAGTAATTTGGGGGGTTTCATTCCCTTTTGTTCTGCCATTTAGGTGGGGTATAAAATACAAGGGTTGTAGAAACACTTTGCACTGGAGCAAATCACTGCACAACACTCCTAGCACTGGGGAAAGTAACTGCAACCCATCGCACATCTTTGATGTGGAGATCGTAAACAACCCTTTTGTCTCTCTGTTTTATTTTTCAACAATATTTCTTTTTTTTCCGCTAAATTGGCATTCCAGTAATGGATGGGCAAGAGGCCACCAATCTTTTTATCTCTGTGGGAGACCCAGCTACCAGCAGCTACTGTCCCTGGAGAGCTCAGCATCCTTGGTCTGCTCACAGTCCAGCCATGAGGATCTGTACGAGTTCTCTATGGACTCTTCCCATCTTGTGCAGCAGAATTTCCTTCCAAAATAAGGACCCTGGAGTTCTTCAAGGCTCAGCTCTGCTCACTGATATTCCCTCCAGGGCCAGGTCTGTGGAGGACAGCTGCCCTGGAGGGTGGGCATGGTTGGAAGCAGCTCTGTCTCTCAAGATGTGTCTCCAGCACCTGTCCCCTGCTCTGTGCCATTACGGTTATTCCTGGCCATGTGCAGCGTTTGGCACCTGCCTTGCAGGTAACGATATCACTGGAATACAGCACAAAGACATTTGGGCTAAAATAGCTCCTGCAATGGTGATGTCCATGGGTGGAACTGGTATAAAGGCAGCTTCAGAAGGAACCCTTCATAGCTGTGTGACAGCCCAGCACACTGAAATGTCTGCAAGACTGAACCAGCAGTATGAGGGGACAAGGCAGTTTCTTTTGGAGTTGCTGGTGAAAGACAGGGTACAGGCAATATCATCAGACCTTGGCCATACCCAGACACAGATAGAGGAGCACTGGAGCTGTGTTTTGAACCTTCTTACTGAGCTTGCAGACTTTTGGGATGGCAAATCCACTTTTAGGTCAGCTAGACCTAAGAAAATCAAAAATCTCACGTCCAGCCCAGCCAGGTTTCACACACAGATGTCTGCATTTGAGGCAGCTGGTGCTCTTTGCAGGTGGAATTGTGCTTTGCACTGGCTGTGCATGAGCACCAGGGGTACAGTTTATGTGTGGTTGGTTGCTGTGCTATAAATTCATTTCTAACTTGGTGCCAGTTAGATTCCCTATTTAGACCAAACCAATCCTCATTCCAGAACATAAAGCAACACATATATATTCCTCTTCTTCAGTCTCTTCCTTTTCTTCTTAGATTTACTCTCCCACTCATTTTCCTTTTGTTTTGTGATATTTCATTTACTGGTTAACCCCCTCTAAGCAAATGGTCTGGGGTAGCAAAATTCATGGGGAAAGGCAGCATCAATGATTTTGGACTCTGACTAGCATCCTTTAACCTTGTTAAAGGTTAATGGCCGGTTAATCACACTGTCCGTTTTAAGACTGATCTCAGCTCTCTGTCTGGTCCCACCACCAGAATTTTTCATGCTTGCAGCCTAATACAGGCAGTATAAGGAGAGAACATAGTCCTGCAATGTAACTGTGTGGTTCCCAGTCTGAGGTTGCAAGTTGATCAGTCCACAAAACCCCAGAAAAAGAAGCAATGCTCAAGTGCCTGAGACCTCACAGTCTCACACCTGCAGGAGAAAGCAACCAGAGACTGCTTCTTTTGAATATCAGGGGGAAAAAAAATATATTTAAGGAGGCAGGAACTTATGGATTCATTTGTTCAGACTGATAGAAGCCATTAAATGTTTGCAAAGCTGTTTTTCTCTGTAACATTACATTTAATGGGAACAAATTAGCTGAAAGATATGATTGCAAGAATGGTAACAGCAGGATTCTGTATGAGCTTCGAGTTTACAGAGTGATTTTTCTGCTCCTCCATAATGGAAAGAGCTCTTAATGTATAACTTCTGTGGCACTGTAAGCAAATAAAAGATGACATAATTCTTTGCCCTTAAAATTGACTTAAGTTAGATGATGCACAGACACAGACGAGATATAACTCTGAACTATTGCATTCTTAAGGGCTGGCATAGTTCTTGTAGACTAGGACTTTTTTAATCAACAGGGTGAACCTGGTTGTAATAAATTAGCAGAAGCTACATGGCTCAAATTTTGTGTTAAATGAATCAGATGTTAGTGCTGGCTGTAAGAAAATAAAAAGGTGGTAAAGGTGGTATGGAGAGAGCATTAATAAGATATTCACAGAAAGAACCAGATGAAGCTGTATCCAGACTTTGATGGCAACAGTAGGATTATGAGACAGTTGTCAAAACCGATACTCAGTAAAGCATTAAGACTTCACGTGAGAAGACAAGCATCTCAGACCCTAGGTGTTAAAGCTGTCCCCATCAGAACGTGCACTGACATCCAGCCACACACTGTAATGCAAATGAAATGGCTCTGATGCTTAGTCCTTCAGTGTTGCATTTCTAAATTTGCTGTATTAAATAGACTTCTGCTATTCCTAGCGTCAGACTTCAACCCTATTACAACAAAAAAATGGCAGAGTATATATAATTTCAAAACCACTATGCGATCTTGTGTGGTCAGTATATGTTGTGGGCTTATATAGTGCTCAGTTCTTCCAAAAAGTAAGGTTTAGAGGTTTGCCCAAGACCACATAACAAAGCTGGCATAGCAGAATATGATTTAGGATCAACCACCTACCATATGGCACTTCTCCATCCTGTGATGCTTCTTGATCATGTTAAGTTAGTCACAGCTCTAGCAACAGAAATAGGAGGAGTTGTTTATTATCCTCAGCGTAGTAATGATACCTCAGGCCACAGTGACAAGTAATTGAAACAACAGGGATCTTAGAGATACTTAAAAGCAGAGATCTTAAAATATACAGAAACCAGTGTAGACAACTGGAATGTGTAACTAATAAATTGCCAACTATCTTGAGTATAATATTACAGCCCAAATTCAGTCATTCCAGAGACTTCCACAGTGCCACTTACCACTCTTCAGAGTGTAAATCTCCATCAAGCTGAGGCTAAAATAACAGCAATAATAATAATTAGTTATTCACACATACATTTGCCTAAAGGAATTTCCACTTGTAAATGCCAGGCAGGTGAAGAGCAAATTTAACACCAAGGTGTGACAACAATCACATCCAATTAAGGACCTAGTGCTATGCGGTACTGAGTATCCGTGGCCTAAAGCTGATGAGGAGTTAATCAAGTAAATAGCAATCTTTATAAATATTGTTGAATTATTGTATCATGTTGCACTGGCCTGAAAATATGTGATGTCATACTGACTACAGATTTAGAGATTAAAAACAAAACACAGTGATTTCTCCGCAGTTGTATTTGCCCTGAACAGATGTCATAGAGCCCTTTATTATAAGCTCTGAGGAAGGAAGGATACAATCTTCAAAGTAAGTCTTATGCCATCAGACCCACTGATGTGTATTTCTCTGTGTTCTCATTTATTAAATGAGATTGCACTTGATATTTTTCATTTGCCTTTATGATCTATTAATAACACTTTACCTACCCATCACTCTGTATTTTCTGTGTCATTCTATGCAGTGCTTTCGCTTTTAAGATGGTCCTAGAATTTATAGTACTATTCCATGTACTATATGCATTTTGGACATATATTTTATGTAGCTGAGATACATCATACTTAACAGAAAGTTTTGCAAAACCATAATCTTACATTGTAATGAGATACAGGGAGATTAAGGCTATTTTAGTACTTTGGCTACTGGATAGCAGATGAAGGGCAATATGATTAAATGCAAGATAAAACTGTGAGCTGAGTGATAAAACCAGACAAGTACATGAAAGATTCTTCTGTCAGAGGTTTTTCTTATTTGTCATGTAAATATTGCCTGAATGCAGTATTACTGAAACCAAAGTTTGTAATTTTGCGGCTCGTAATTCTCCATTAGAGGTACTGTTTCATTTATCATTATGGTATTGTCTTTGGAAGACTAGGAAATAAGACAAAGCCATAGAGCAATAATCTCCCTTAACCCCTGCTAACCTGGCTGTACGGTTTATTTCTAGTAGTGTGCACTGTTTGCCAGGGTTGAGATCTGGCAAGGTACCACAGGTGCTGCCAGTGTGGCTCTGCAATGTATAAAATCAGTAGCTGACTCCAACGAAGTGCTCATAAAAAAAAATAAAAAATTAAAAAATTAGGTTGCCAGGCTCTCTAGATCTTCAGTAGGGAGAAGCATGTACATCTGGTGGGTGGTTAATATGCAGAGCGGGGAAGCACCAAGAGTTAGCCAGTAGGGTAGGATTTACTCAAACATCATTGTGGATTGTTTCTGCCACTAAAGTGTGGAAGAGTGGAGAAGAAACGGATGTGACACTCCAGCAACCTCAGCTGACCTCTGTCAGGACCCAAGGTGATACCTGCTTTGGAAAGGTCCCCGTTGGCTCAGCCCTGGCTCGGGGATCCTGGTGCTGCACTGGGGAGTGTGGTGGACTTTGGTTCCCCCAGCTTCAGCCCACCACCCCCGAGGTGCTGGGGAAATTACCCTCATTTTGAGGGTGTCAGTATGTAAAGAATGGGGATGTTGATTAGAAGCTGGAGTTATGTCTCTGGTAACAGCATTTACACCAGGAAAAATAGGAGACCCCTTGCCAGCAATATTCCAGCTCCATTTTTATATCATATAGCAGAAACCCAGTCTGATCCAGGTTTTTGGGATGTGGCTCGAGCACGTGACGCTCACACCACCAGTGCACACTAGTTCTAGTAAGGGAGGAGGTTTGCAGAGGTTGCCGGTGCCTCTCGCTGAGAGGCTGTGGGGGCTGCCCACCCGCGGACGCAGCTTTGGAGGAAGGCAGTGCTCACCATAAGCTACTTGAGCAAATTGTAGGCTCTGTGTAAATTGCAAAAATTACCGGCCAAAGATTTTGAACAATGAATACATTTAATCTCAGACTATTTATGAACAGGAGAAAAACAAACCTCACAAAAAACAGTGATGGGTCGTATACGCTTTGTTTGCCTGGCATTAATGGATATCTGAAGTAGCTGGGTTGCATGACTCATTCAATCAAGCTGTAGAGATAATCAAAGGGGGTGAGAAATGCTTCCAAAGGATCCCATTCTGCATTCTTCAAACATCCCAAACTCCCAGCGAATTTAGTGCAGAAGAATTAAGATGAGTTTCCATCCTTGCAGGTCTCCTGTCTCCCTGATACTTTCTGTACAGCAGAACTGAGATTAAACCATCTCCCAGAGCTAATATGAGAGCTGCACAATTGCCCCCTTATGTATGACATTTGCTACATGCATTTCTAGTCCCTGGGCAGGATCTAAGCAGCCTTCATGTGACCTGCTGCTTGTCCCTTGCCACACTCTTTGCACAAGGCCCTCCCTGTCACCTGGGGATGGAGATGGGCTGTGCAGCCCCGGGTGTCTTGGTAACGAGCTATCTGGCTGCTCTTGCTGAAGTTCTGTGGTCCCTCATGGATGTGTGACACCCAGGAGTAAAATGGAATTATCACTATAAAAAAAATCTGATCTTTTCATGTCTGTAATTTGTTCCTGTGTTTGTGTGTTATTGCATTGCATTAAGCTCCCTCTAAAAATAAAAAGCTGCAATTCATAATCAGAGAGAGAGGGAGAGAATAATGCTGGGAATCCCAGATTACTGAAAAGGAGAGGAAAAAAAACAACACAAAATTGCTGCCTGAGATGATTAAAGACACTTCAAAATTTTATAGGGAACAGCCTGCAAAATTGCTACAGAAAATGGTGGGAGATAAGGCAGAAAAGGAGTTGGTTATCAGAGGAAGAAGTTGGGGATCCTTTTTGAAAAAAAGTCACCATATGAAAATAGACTCTCTGGTCTCCAAAAAAAAAAGGTACCAAGAGCGGATACAACCAAGGAACATATAGATGATCAGTGTCCCATGCTTCATTCAATCAGGCAATCAAGATAATTAGAAAGTATGGGAAAGATTGATTAATGGCCAAGACAGACATTGAGTTGACCTTTTCTTTATTACTACAGCAGTACATTTAAATAGTCTCCACTTAGTAGGGTTTAAAATAGAAAAGTGAGCTGTTATAGATACAGTAAATGTGTAACTAAGAACGCACGATCTAACACCCCTATTCTGTAGCTTGCTTCCCACCTTTAATCTCCACACCACCTCATCTGAATATGAATTTGTTTAATTTCTTGAATCCATGCTCCAGCAGCAGTACTAGTTACTATCTTAGAGACGCAAATTTATGTAATGGTAGTAAAATAAATACAGGTTTAAATGTTTTTAAATTGAAACTACGAAGACCTAAAGGTCAGTGTTACTTTGTGAATTAGCATCAGTTGTGTTACTCACTGGAGTAGGGCGAGGGGAGCTGAAACAGACTCCTCACGCTGGGAGCCCCGGGTTCAGTGATAAATGAGGGCTTGTCCAGGGCTTTCTTGGTGGTACCTGCTGCTGGGAAGGCTGCGTGTATCTGCAGTTGTGTGACCTGGGCTCCTCCTTCTTCATGTTAGAGATTTTGGCTTGGTGATCCACAGCTGGGGCCAGGGGAGCTGCCACAGCACCGATGCCAGCAGTGACAGTGGCAGAACACAGAGAGCAAACAGAAATCTCGAGGGGGAAGAAACTTTGCTAAGGCATCTTTAGTGGTATCAGCCAGTCTCACGGGTGTGAAGGGAGAGCTACCGAGCAGGCTGGAGGGCAGGACCCATCTGGGGTACTGGATGAGTGCATAGCAGGAAGGGGACAGCATGCAGGAGAGGCTTGCAAGGGTTTGCGGTACCCATAAGTAGAGATCCTGGGCCAAAATGTGTGTCTGGCAATGCTCACCTGAGAGGGGCTGAAAATATAGCATGGGTCACAAGCCACAGGGGCTGGATGACCTGTGCTGCTGGGCCGCTGGTGCAGAGCTGGCCACCCAACCAGCAGAATTCAGGGCGCGGGAGTGCTGCCCCAGTCGCACAGGGAAGCCAGGACTCAGGCGTGTCCAGGGAATATCCCCCTTTGGAGAAGGTTTTAATTTATTGTTTTATACAAAACATCCCTCTCTCCAGTGAGAAATACAGCGAGCTGGGCTCTGTAAGGTGACCCTAAGAGCAAATGTAAATGAGAAGCAGAGGTAGATACAGACACCTCTCTGCAGCCGGGAGTGGGAATGAATGATGCTGGATTTTGCCTGGAGGCAACCCAAGGCAGCAGTGTTGTCAGATCTCACACAAAGACAGTGCACGGTGTATCCTGCCATCAACAAGGGCTGGACCGCAAACGGCGCAGGTCTGAGCACCTCGGAGCCTGCTGCGGAGGCCTCAGTTTCCCACTGAGGTTCAGTGATGCCTGCTAAGGAGTCACGGTGTTTTCTCAGCTGCCGCACTGAAGACCGGCGTGTAGTGCTCAAGGCTGTTTGCTGAACAGTGCTCCTCCTCACAGGCGGGTCTGCAGGGAAAAGAGAGGGAAGTTAATTAGTAAAACTGGAAGGCATTTAGAAAAATAAGTATGTATTTGCAAAAAAATCCACACCAGCCTCTGTGGTATAATGCGGGTGAAAGCAATGGATTTCTACAGAGGGTGTTTTTGTGGAAGTTTACAAAATCTGCAGGGAAATTATGATATTAAGCATTGTTTACAACTACAGGATGGTGTTTGAAGCAAAATATGTTATGTGTTGTTCATTTGCAGTAGTGAATTTCCACCCCCCCTCCCCGACTAGAGTGTTAGCCTTTTAATTTTGTAGAGTTGAAAGCTATTGACATATCATATGAAAAGTTTTCTTCTGTGAGTTATCTCTATTAAGCAGAAATAATCTTGATCACCAGCATTGGATCAGACATTCAGCTCATGTAAATCAGCAGAACTCCTCTGGTGTCAATAAAACCACCTTGATTTACAGTAGAGGAGACCTGAGCGGCGTATTGCTTTGAAAAATTGAGGTGTACGTTTATTCATTGTTTCAAAGGTAGAGGTTTGATGGGCTCCGCTGGGACACAGCCTTGCTGTGTCAGGCAGCTCCGCCGAGGTCTCTGCAGGCGCAGGAGGACCAGGGCTTGCTCACAGCATGTACTTTGCAGGGTCAGCTCCTCTTTGAATAGGAGCAAGTCCAGCACTTCCCGAGGAATGCCTCTTTTACCCTAGCCCATCAAAAATTGCACTTGCAATGGCAATTAATTGCTTCTGGGATACCCTCCAATGCAAATGGCCGGATCCAAAGCCCTCTATTTTGCTGGCTTCAAAGGGCACCAGCTTAGTCTCAAGGGTGTCAGTTTTGAGACTGGTGCTGGTGCTTTATATGCATCTAGGTCACATTTCATCTGTGACCAAAGACGCGAGCTGTGATCCTGCACTGATCTTGAAATGAGTTTAGGGCCACATGGAGCCTTTTTTAACCCCACTGCTCTACTTGCTGCGGTGAGGGTATGAGAGTGGAGTGGGGCTACTTCAGTGCATGGAGGTGCTGATGCTGATGTCTGCATTTGCTGGGCTGGACCCAGGCTTTGTAGTCCTGTTTCTATAGCATTGGCAGTTTAGGTGAGATTCCAGAGCTGGTCTTATTGCGAATGTTGCTCTAAGTCAAACAAACATGTTAAAAAAAGACTAATAAAGAAAAGTGTACCTCACAATATGGAAACATAGCCGCACTTTAAACAAGAGGACAATAAAAAACTATTTTGGAGACTGCAGAAGGTGCCATCAGGTTAGAGCAGGGTTCGGTTTGGTGTTTATACTGCATTAAATGCCATAGAACTGCTGCTTCAATGTGGTGAGATGCAGAGTACTTCTGTCTAGTGCTGGGCATTTTCCACTCTTCTTGACTTTGCTGGTGGAAACTGAGGAGCTCCATACCTTGGAAGGTGACTGCAAGCTCTGACATTTAAATCATACTAATAAAATAGTTTCCCTTGGTGGGATATGCAATTCCCCTCCCCCTAAGTTTCAAATAATACTACTCCTTAAAATAGGAACAAACATTTTACTTATGGCTAGAATGCATTTATTGGTAATTTTCACATAAATCAGCTTATATGAAAATGTATTCATAATCCAAGCCTTCTCTATAGTGATAAAATGTTTCTGCTTCTGTGGTAGAAAATAGCTTATTATGCAAACAGCATTGCTTGTGTTACATTATGCATGGGAGTCACCTGGAGAACATCACAAAAGCTTCAACCAAAAGGAAAAAAAAGAGGGGAGAAAATCGGGTGTTCCATTTACTGCATCACTTGCCTATTATAATTAGCTGTAAATGAGCTGATATCTGTACTTTGAAATGTATTTCATATATGCCTTGGTAACACTATACAAATAAGAAAAGCAGAACAGAAAGGAAGAATATGAAACTCACCAAGGAATGGCCTTGCAAAATGTCACCCCAATTAAAAAGTGAAAGCCAGTTGCCGTTTTAAAACTGGTTAGTTATATTTACTTTGAGAATACCTTGGTTATATTTATATACTACTTGATTACATCAAGTAATGCTGCAAGTTCCCGCCGGACTGTCATTATTATGAATGACATTGTTGAGAAGTTTGATTAAATAAGATCTACTCAGGCTAAAAACGCTATTGCCTCAGATTTATTTTAAATAATAATGAAAGAAAGAATTAGTTCCAGCACAATCATCCAAGGCCCAGTGTCTCATGTGACCTTTCTTATTGAGGGATAAGAGGGTGGTTTTAAAGAAAAGTGGGAGGATCACTGCAATAAGGGTAAGTCCTCTGGAGACAGTGACTTCTTATAGTTGTTCTTGTGGCACATCTTTTGGGAAGTTCTGGAGAGGCATCACATATCAAAGCAGTTCTTGCCCAGAGTGGGTTGGCAGTCGGGGTTGTTCAAGACGAGGTCTCTGATTTTGTAGTCTGAGGACTGGTATTCAAGTAATTCTGATCCTTTCACAATCCACTCCATTTCGGGAAAGTATATGACTCCCTGCACCCGTGCTATCTTGGCCACTGTCTTTATGCTTACAATGTTGTTACACCTCTTAAACCTTCACTGGAGGGATTCTTTTGGCTGCAGTCTTCTTGCAGGGGCCAGATGTTTTCATCCTCTTCTCTATATCAGCTTGTAAAAACAGTGAGCTCTTGACTTCTCCGATGCTCTTGGCTGTGTCTATAATCTAATTGAATAACTAGTATTTCCCTGAATCACTTGGTTCTGAAAACACTTGGCTAAGCCAGAGCAATCTCTTTTATGATGTATTCATTCGATCAGCGTTCATGGCAAAGGCAGGACAAACATAAGCCAGGCTTCACCGCCCTTCACAATCTTTTAGTCTTGCCAGTCAGCCAAGAGATGAAGTTAGCCCAGGATAAAACAAGATGACACCAAAGTGAGGAAGGGAGATGCTGTGAACCAAAACTAGTGGGTGGTGTCGCTGCTCTGTGGCTTGCCATCAGCCGGCACGCGTTCCTCTGCGAGGGTACGGGGCTTCGCAGCACCCTGCCGCCTGCAGCGGGTCTGCTCTCAGCGTCCGCCAGATTGCCCGGTCTGAGGCAGCCTGAAACCTTGTGCAAACCTCTTCGTGGGTCAGCAGTCGGCAATGGTGGTGGTCCCCAGTCAGTCCTGGGGCTTGGACTGGGTCTGGCCAGGATGGACTGTAACTACAATTTCCTGCTTTTTCTAGCCCAACCCAAATTTGCTGTGTCTTTTCACATCCTGGGCAGATATGGCTGTAAGTTAACCTGATCTGAGGGAACCAAAAAAGTTATATGGTGCAAAACCCTGAGCACTGAAGTGGCTGCTCTGAGCTCACCGGTCTCTAGGCATTTGCTAGCCCAGGAAAGCACGCTCTGACCTGGGAGGAGGGTGGCTGGTAATGCCTCACTGCGACTGGCTCTGCTGGGCTCCAAGGTTTAGAAAGTCCATTCTGCCTCATGAGATCTCATGCCAGCATCACAGCTGTTTTGCTTAAGCAAGGAGCTGGGTGAGGTTCAAGCTGCAGGGAAGTGTACCTTTCAGCCTGAGCCAGCTCAGATCAGCCCTTACGCAGTGGTGGTATCTGCTGCTGGTCATGTAAATGTGGGTGCTCAATGAAGTGGGTGTCTTGTGCTTTTTGGCTCTGCATAGCTACTGAATGACACGAAGCAGGAGGAGGAGAAACAGCTAAGAAAGTATCCTGAGAAAAAAGCTGGAAGTTGAACATTAGAAGTTGAAGCTGTCTGAAAATGTGCCAGACAGTTGGAGGTAGTTTAAATCTTACTTCACCATCCACAAGATATGGATGCTGGCAAACAAGAAGATAATCAGAAGGCAATTTTGATTTTGGCAACACTTTGATCTGAGGCAGCTCATGTGCTTAATGGTTTTTGTTTAAGTCTCTTTTGGAGACATCACTGAGAAGTGATAAAAAATATCACAGAAGAAAAGCATCGCTAGCATTGCATACATACACTATATAAAAAAATACATCGTATATATACACATGCGAGCATATGTGTATAAATACCTACCTATATCCAGAAATCCAAGACTCAAAATAGAGAAACAAAGTCTGTGACTCATTTAAGGCCAACAAGCCAATCCTGGGGTCCAAAGTCTTCAGTAAGAGACAAGATCATAACAAGAATCTGGGGCAAAATACTCACAGGAGTGACTGAGAAGTCAGAATTAATCTGTGGCAAATAAAATAACATTTCTGAAAGGTGGTAACTGAAGCTGTGTTTTTTCTTATGGAGGCTACATGAGGTGACACTGTGGCTGGTAAGTGCAATCCAGAATATTAGACAAAAAGAGAGTGGCAGAAAGTCATGGCCAACAAAAAGAGCATATAGAGATGCACTGAAAACCAATGTAAGCAAAGATAATGCCTGATATTTGGGAAGATATGCAAAATTGAAATGGGTTATGTTACTTTGCAAGAGTGCATACGCCAGCAGAGAGTGCACAGCATGGACAAAGAAGGTGACAACAGCATCACTAGCTCAGAGCAATTCCTTCTTTGAACAATGGACACTGCTGCAGAAGACGAGTGGAATATTAGCTTGAAATCAAATGGAACATTTATGAATTTTAAGTTGGACACAGGTAGACAAGCTGGTGTGGGGCCAGAAACACAGATATTATCATGGAGATAACAGCCACAGGCAGTAGGAAATGACTTGGAAATGTGGGGGCTTACAGTGGGAAGCTTATCTCTACCAAGGGAGTGTGTGAACTAAATGTATAAGCAAATAATAAATTAAGAAAAAAGGATTTGCAGATGTGCAAAAGGTGGGGGGATCTATTTTTGATTTAGAAATACGTAATAAAAAAAGTACAGTTATTAAAGTGAAATACTACTATATCTATTTGATAAGAATTTGAGGGAATCTTCCAGAGGGTAGGCAAGGAGGCAAAAAACCCCAGACTGAATCTGAATAAACCTATTTATCCCCCATCTAATGCCTCCAAGAGACAGGGTTTTCTCTCATCCTAAACTAGAAGGCAAAACCACAGCTCGTGAAGTCGTTGCTATTGAATCACAAAGTGAAGCACCCCTCCAGAGTGGATACAATTTCTGGGCATTGCAGGGGAAAAGAGAACCTGTGGTTACTTACCGATAATATTAAATAACGATGTGAAAGCTAAAGTTTGCTTCTCAGAGGGTGACATCTTTGGAAACATGGACATTGCTGAAGATACTTTGTGTGTGATGGGCCAGTGATGGCTGGGAAACTCCCTTAGTGAAAAAGTGTTTGCTCACCTGACATCACGTCTTCTTGAGGAGCAGCTGAGGAGCTGCTGACAGCACTAGGTCATTATATGTGCCCACAGAACCAAGCTATGTCCCTGGGGAGACTTCAGCAACACCCCCACCATCCCGCACCCAGTTTTTCCCTTGTCTTGGTTGAGAAGTTTGTCTCCACTTTCACAGTCGTTCTGTCCTATCTCTACCTTTTTTGTGATCTTACCTATGTTAACAGTACTGATGAGTTGAGTTTTTTTTCTCTTTCTGGCCAATGTTTAATGAATTACCTAATGAAAAGATATTTAATGAGAGCACACTTTGAAGCTCTGCTTCTCTTCAAGCCTTGGGAGTCTGTCAGTGCTCCTGGTTCATGCTGGGGTCTGGGTTACAGACCTCTCCCAACACCATGGTGCCCTTTGCTTCTTTGTCTCAGGATGGAGGTCTGTGTGGTTCTCCAAAAGTTATAGAGAAGTCTTATCTCAGCAGGTAATACCTTTTTTACTTTCATGAGTTCACCCCTACAGGTGGCTGCTGGGCCGGACTAGCTTACAGTGATAAATCTGCAGAAAAGTGATTGAGGAATATTAACTGAAAACTCACTCTGTCCCCAAATCAGCATCACAAGTGCCCTGCCTGGCTTTGCGAATGAAATGACAGAGCCGTTTGAAAATAGGAGCAAATCTCAGACAGCACATGTGCGGATTGCAATAATGAATGCTGAAGATCCTGCTGCTCTCTGAGTCCAGCATAGGGAAGATGAGTCTTTTCTGGTACACAAATGGTGATGATCATCCTGATGTCCCTGCTCATTGCAGGGGGTGTTGGACTAGGTGACTTTTAAAGGTCTCTTCCAACCCAAACTATTCTGTGATTCTGCCTGTGTGCTGTCTAACTGGTTTTGCATCTGCACGGAAATGTGTCATGCCTTCATATTCCACCAACCCCACGAAGTTTGTCTTCAATCTCTCAGAAAGTTTTATCTCATACCCTAAAAAAAATGAAAAGTCCTTTAACATTAAATATACTCAGTTGAGTTTAACTAGAAATGAGCAAAAATAGGTTTGAGGCGAACCAGAGAGGCAGAGGCAGTTTAGTGGCATGACTTTTCTTCTTCCTAAAGTTGTGGTGTCATCAGTAATTGCTTGTTCCTTGAGAGAGGCAGTAGCTGGGTGGGAAAAAATAGAGTTGCTGCCTCCCTGCACCCTTCAATGAGATGCTACAGGTTGTGTCTGCCCCACTGCAGGCCTTCAGGTCTGGCATGAAGGCCAGTGGGACCACACTTGCTATGATACAAGCTTATTTTCCTGCTCCTTATTGGCATGCAAATGCCAAGAGATAATGTATTTAAAGACTCATGGTACTTTTCCATTTTGCTAGGAAAAAGGATGGGTGTGAAAAGGAAAGGTCCTGTACTGATGTGACATATGGTGAGGTAAAAGACAGCCAGGCATCAAGAGGTGGCCTCAAAGACTGGAGGCTTCCTATGAGAGCCTCCCAGGCAGCTAACTGAGATTTTAAGATGGTGGCTGGGAGTCAGAGAGAAACAGGAATTACCATGCAGAGGTGGAGGAAGGTGGAAAGAAGCTTGTGGGACCACAAGATAAGGTGTCCTTTCAGGCTGCTAGACGAGAGAGAACAGTGCTACTTCAGACACAAGGCTGGGCTGATAGGGTAATAGCTGGCTATAGTCAAAACTGCAGAGTGGGATTATTATGGCTTTGGATAAGAGCTATTAACTATTGTTAAGGTGATTGATCACTTTTATCATTTTGTTATGGAAGGAGTTTCACAATCAGAGCTAATCACGGAGCATTAGGGTGCCCCTGTCTGCTTAAATGCTGAAATCCCGGGATAGATTGTGAGATGATTACAAAAATTGCAAGACTGTCATTTCCATATTGAAAAGGACTGGGCAAAAATCATAACAACACATGTATTGCCGAGACACACCATCTAGGCGAAAACACTTGTGAAGTTTGCTTTCAGCCTCCGGAGAGGGAAACAAACAAGTTTGCTCACTCTTCTGTTTAGCTTTCCCAGCACACAAAGTTTCTACAGTTTTAAGACTGCGTGGCTGTGCAAGTCCTATGGTATACATATGTCTGGGTTCTCCAGTACTGACTTCTGCTACTGCCTGCAAGATTCACTGAGGTTTCATCAGGGAAAGCTCAGAGAGAGGTTTACCTGTAAATGTGTTTAAAGCAAGGAGTAATAAAAATGCACCTCACATGCAGAGGAATGGAGAGTCAGATTAAGAAACAGATTTGAACTCAGTGATGCATGGCCAAAGAGATGTATTCAGGTGTCTCCAGAGCACCGAGGTGCTTTCCAAGAACACAGACTTCCATCTTACTCTCTCGCATAGTGTTGGTAAGGCCTTTTATGAAGCTTTCATCTGAGAAGTAGAAGACTCTATTTGATGGGAAAAGAAAAATCCATACTAATTAAAAATTATACAAGTTCTGAGAAAACCAGTTGGACCAAGGCACATAAGTTCTAGGTGAATCCAGCGTGGAGATCTGATCAGAAACAGAAGAACTAGTCCATGAGACACACTCTCCAGTAACACATGGTTGGTCCTACATTAAGATTTGAGATGCCCAGAACGTATCAAATGAACTCACATCGGTACCTTGATGTTCTCACTACTGAAGGATGAGAGCAAAGAGAATAGCTGTTACCCATACACTTAGCATCAGGAAAGTGGCATGAAGGAAAGCTCTTTCTGTACTTTTTCAAGGCTCATTTTCTCTTCTTGGACACACCAAGATCTACCTACAAAAATAATGAGTAACCACCGTAAACAATGTAATGTTCAGCTCCTATTGGAAGGTGCATGTTCAGCTTGACCTTGCAGAAATTGTGTTTGTAACAGTAAACACAACAGAAATAAGAGGCAAGAGACTACGTCAAGACTGGACAGAATGGGAAAATACCAATGACACTGGCCTGGCAAGCCAAGCTTTGATTAAATTGTACAAATAATAGACAGTGCAATAAGAATTCTGCAGCTAAGTAGCATATTATTGTGCACAACACTAATAACATGCCAAACCAGCAGTGCATGTGTTCACCAATGCAATCTCTTGAAATGCTGTTTCTCTGCAATGACTAACTGCTACAGGAAAAAAGAGGTACCTCCTACCGCAGCTAGCCTGTGTCAGAGCCCTCGTGCAAAGAACCCTTTCCCTACCACTGCCATGCTCGTTTAGGGTCTGTTACCTCTGGCAGGTCCTACCTCACATCTTTCCTGGTATTTTTCCATTCTTTGCCAGGAATATGAACTCTTACGGCCCTAAAGCTCAGTATTTGCAGAATCTGGTTTTGTGCGTAACAGATGCAGTTCTGCTTTGAAAATACCACCTTCATAACCCATGAACCGGAACGTCAGTAAAGACCTAAGTTTTGTGGGGGTCTTCCTGGATTGGTGGATTTCAGCACAAGTCCATGTATGTGAAGTGCCCAAAAGACACTTATGTGGGTGTTCTTTGTTCTCCTTTGACATGGATGACCACTGACCAGAATTTAACTCGTCAGTTCCTTGGTCATAACCCATTTATCTGTCACTGATGCAAATGAAGTCCTCTTCATAGATATTATACCAATGGGTAGAATGGTACATGCATAAGATGACTTTGCAGATCTTTTATTGGACTAAACACACCTGCCTTGGGAGGAGATGGTTTTACAGGAATGGAGAATCAGCGTCAGCTGGTGTGCCCGGGTTTCAGACAGATTCCTGAACAGAGGGGAAAACCAACTCTAAAGTCTTTGAATGTGCATGCTAGCTAGATTAGATTTGTACTGATAGCTTTTGTTTCCGTTCCTTTCTCTCTTGCCTAGTTTAATATGCATGGCTATATATGGAGAAAACGTGTCTCTGTGCTGGCATAGCAAAGATAACCTTGAAGAGTATAAATGAATGTACGTATTGATGGAGCAATTTGTGTTTTTATTGATTTCTTGCTGTGTCTCGCTGAATTCCTAGTATGTAGAATAGGCTGTAACTATTTTGTTATGAAGAATGCTACAGAATATATTTTCCCACACCATTTCTTAAAGGATATGGACAATTTATACATGAGAATATGAAAGGAAGCATATGGTATATATTGATTATTATTATTTATTGCTATAAGTAGGATTTAGGGCTCCAGCTAGAGATAAAAGACTTGAGATCGAAAAAGGGTGGCATATTTTCTGTATAGGAAAGCAGAGCTTCCAAGATGAAACACCAAGATTTTAAGCTTAAAATACATAGCTTTTGTCATTGTCGAAAAGTTGAAGGTGAAAGGGTGACACAGTGATGTGTTCCTGAGAAGAAAGGATATTGTCATAGAGCAATGATTAACGCTGTCAAAATGCAAATGGGTGGCTAGAAAAGGAAAGGCTGGGCTGGCTCTCCTCTGTGCCAGGGGACTGGCTTATGCTATAGGTGTTTTTCCAAGCAGGTGAAGTGGGGCATGGAGGGCACTGGGCTGAGATGAGGCTGTCGGTCAGGCCCAGAGGCAGGTACCACCCCAGGCCTTGATCCTGCATGTGTTTCTGGACCTGAGATCCTTTGGTTTCTTTGAAACCAGTTAACTTCTGGCCTGTAAGTTAGGGATCTAGTTTGAATTGGTGGTACAGTGATAAGTAGCATTGAACTGAAGACCATGGATGTCTGTATGGGTACCTTGGCTGGATTTTCTTCTGTTCATCTGTGTTTTGCAATCCCTCCTCGTATCGCACACTCCACCTGCTCTGAGCAGAGAAATAAAAGAGAGAAACGTGTTGAGTACTATCTCCTGTGCAGCCTTGCTGGGCTTTGAGAGATGGCATTGCAGACTCCCCAAGTGCTCTTTAAGGCACCTCTATCCTGAATTTGAACCAAGCCTTCCTTCAGCTCAAGGAGTGAAAACTGCACCTTTCTTGTCTGGTTGCTGGTGAACAAGGCGAGGAGCAGCGTGTCCGTCCTGCTGCACCCATCTCAGTGGCATCAGAGACGCCACGCTGGGAGGAAGGCACCTTCCTTTTGCCTGGTATTTGCTCTCTGAAAGTGCCCAGAAGCGGATGCCTGAGAAAGCACATAAATAACAGTGCACATGTAGCACGAGACTTCCCTTCAGATACTGAAGGAGTTTCTAAGCTAGAGGTTGCCCCTGAGCCCGTGTTTAATAGGCGCCGATGGCACTGTCCTCCATGAATGTGTCTAATCTTTTCTGAGCTCACCTGTACTTTTGGCCTTTGTTACATCCTCTGGTATTAAACATCACAATTTAATTATACTTTGTGAGAAAAAGTACTTCCTTTGATTCCTGTGTAGATCTGGGCCTCTTAATCGTAAATGAGCATACATGGCAGTTAATAAGGCTTTTAAAATGGAGAAGGGAAGTCATGAACCTGATCACATAGATCTAGTGTGTGAGGCTGAGCACTGAAACGTGGGAGTGGGCAATGCCAAAGGCCTGAGCAACTAAAGGCTGAGACTTACAAAATGGAATAGTAATACCTTACCAGACCTTGCGAGATTTACAGGCTTCCAAGAAACAGAGAGAATAATTATATGAAAACATGGGAATGTCAGAACAATGATTAATTGCATGATGTATATTATCAATGAAGTTGTGGGTCATCATGCAGGTAACGATGTATGATGAATGCTTGTAAATGAAGATTTTTTTAGCATATTTCCTTTCCATGCATCTCCTTACCAAAACTTGAACTGCACAGTCTCCAAAATTTGTGTATACCATGGATTTGTACCATTGTATGGTGGTAGAATATGTTCCTCTTTGTTCTCAGTCCTTTGTTACTCTTTCTTTCTGTATACTACATTCTCAAGAGAAACACAGAAGCTTATTTTTGAAGAGTGACAGTCTAATCCTAGGCCAGCTTTTAATTCATGCATTAATAGAGAAATATGCAGATTTAACAATAGTGACTTTAAACTGTGCAGTTTCTATGCATAAGGCGAGCTGCAGGGCTCCAGATACCTCAAGGCAGCTCACCCCTGAAGGCTGTGGCCAAACTCGGTGATCCTTATTGCAACCTGGTGAGCAAAGCGTGTCGGCAGATCCTCGCAGGAGGGCAGCAACTCTTTTGGCCTCCCCTGAGCAAGTGCCACAGGGACTGCTGCCCAGACCCAGCACTTCTCTTGCCAGAAGTCTTCAAAACACTGTATCTTATTTAATACTGCTGCTGAAGGGAGAAGAGAGGCGATGCTAAGGAGCTAGGGACAACAAATTCTGACTATAGCAACAACAAAGCCCTGACTATAGGGCTGCTGTCTTTAGTGAGAGCTGTGCACAGGTTCCTGTTTCTGTGGGAAATTCCAGTGGAATTTCCATTCTGTGGAAGACACAGAGGGAAAAAAAATACCTGTGGAGCAAGATAGCCAAATGTTCTGTTTGGCATGACTTACATTTACAATTTTATTTTTAATTTAAAATTTCTGAACTAAATAACTTGAGGATAAAATCAAATTATTCTAGACCAAATATGTTGCAACAGATGTTATAACTTTTTGAAAATGTTTTATTAATGGAAACAAAATGTTATTGAAAATCTTCCTGTGAGGTGTTTTAGTATCAAGTTAGGGAATTTTTCTAGTTGAAATATTTTCTGACAAAAGATTTTAAGCACACTCTGTATTTGTTTTGCACATGCTTCTTAAGTGTTATTAATGCATTTTTATAATCTCAAAACCAAATGAGAAAGAATAATAACGATAAAAGAAACTTTTTCTGGGACTGAGAACATTCAGCAATAATGGACAGTGCAAACCCAGAAAGTATTTTTAAAATGGCCTGTGCACTCCTACTGTTTCACAGTGAAAAGTAATTGCTTTTGCAAGGTCCCAGCCTTATTTTATACAATGCTCAGGTGTTACAGTGCTTTCATTAATTTATGCTGACAATATTGTAAAAAAAACCCTCCAGAAGCGCGCAAGAGGGGGAAACTTCCTGGGGAAGTTTCACCCCTCACGGACCATTTGTACCATTTGCTTTTAACCGTAGAAGAGACTTTCCTGTTTTCATATATCTCTTTGGAAGGAGGAGAGTGGTTTGGTGACAAAGGAGCACTCAACATACATCAGCGTTGCCCAGGCAGAAGTATAAAGCAGTAATTTGAGGATCTTGAGGGCACTGTGCAGACTATCAGACTAATGGAACAGCTGTTGCTGACAGAGGGGCAAGGTTTGCAGGGCTTTGGGAAACTCTTGTAATTACTTGCTAGGTTTGGTAGTATTGTTGCAGATGTTGTAAATTCAGACACTTAACTGTTCAGCAACTAAATGTAGCGAATATTTTTTACAAAAATAACTGAAGATTAGGAGGGTGTATTATCTGACAGGATGATGACAAAAGCCATTTAACAGTCACCCAAAAAATGATGCCATCTCCTTCCAGACCACCGGGTCCTCCATTCAGGTCTGTTGGCTAGTACTTCCATCTCAGTCTTTCCTCCTGCTAAGAACATGCACCACCTCCTCAGAAAGGTGGAGCAGAGGTCACTATCTTTTTGGGAGTTTCATGCCCCTTTGAGCATGAAATGTGGTCAGAGGATCTGCTTGCTCTTCAGCAATGCTCTGTGGTTGGAGTGACAACATGAGAAGTAGGAGGTCTGGGATGAGAGCCCCATTCAGCTTAAGCCCACAGCTCCAGCCTAGCAAGATTGACCTGTGTGGCTGTCGGGTACAAACTCCTCTGGGTCTGACCGTGCTACAAAAACCCCACTACCAACTGCTCGGAGGTCCTGGCTCTGATGACGTGGTTTAGGTAGGCACAGAGCCTAGTGGGCAGGAGGTCTTTGGGGCACAGGGAGAAAAGTGACTATTTTCTGGTTGTTGGTTGTTCTTACAGGGGAGGTCAATGTGTGCTGAACTGGAGGGTTTGTCAGAGCTTCCCCAAAAGCTGCATTTCACTAGGCTAGCTGGATACTGAGTGGGTTTCTTTGGATTTTAGCAGGCTTGTGGTATTTAAGACCATATTTTGTCACAATAACAAATTTGGAGTGGCTTGGGAAAACCAAGACCTCAAAGTATTCTCCTTTTGATCATCAGTGTTTCAGGGCAAGTGTAAAATTGAATAATGTGAAGGGCTTGTGACTTTTGAGTCTTTAATAGCTTCTATAATCTCTCTCTGAGAGAGATTGGTCCACCTTTTCTGTCTCCTGGACACTAACCAGATCCTGTGCTTCCACCTGACAGTGACAACACAGAACCTGCTAGCGCGACTTGTTTTAAAGGGTTCGTGATTTGGATACAGACCACCATGACGATGGAAACTGCATAAAATTTTCACTTATTTCTACATAGGTCTCTAAAGAAACTTCATTCTGTTATGAAATACTTATTTTTCAGTACCTCCTGGGTGACTGCTGGGTCAGAATCCCATCAGTCTGGATCTTGTATGAGTCCACAGAATAAACAGCAGTTTGTGATTCCCAAACTGAGAATGAAGCTTCTGAAGCAAAAGTCTGATTTTCACTGTAAATGCCTAGTACCTCCCCCACTGAATTTACCAGAAATTTCTGGAATCATAGGATTGGACTTACTTTTTTTTTCATATTTTTAAATGATAACAGAGAAGTTTTAACAAAAATGCGTATATCGAAAGCCAGTGCACAAATGAGTGTAGATAACACAGAAAATTAAGAACAGAAGGGCTGTATTTATATTGATTCTGGTTTTTTTTCTAATAATTATATGGTAACAAAATGCTAAACTAATAGTACCAAATACAAAAGAAAGAGGAAAAAAGTCAATACTTATTATATTCAGACTCAGAATGGTCAGATAGATATGAGCACTTTTTGACACATTTGCCGATATTTCCTTCCCACCTCCTGTTAGTAGCTGTCTGGCAAAGCCGGATGAGTGGACACAAAGGGACAAAACCATCCAGAGTATAACTTCAGAGGAATGACTCCAGGGACATGTTCGGTCCATTATGGTGAGCAGGGAATGCAAACTGATTGGCATCTCTCCAACATTACAATATTGTACTTAAAGATGTAGAAATTACGTTTAGCACATACTGCCCCCCCAAAACGTATGCGCAGCAGCTCACATTGTATTTTCAAGAATATGACTGTCTTTAAAAGATAGCCTGCTTGGATATATTGTTTTTTCTTTTTGTTTATTTATAGATTTATAGGTTGTGGGGGGGTTCCTCTTGGTAGGGGAATTTTTTTGTTTTGTTTGGGTATGTTCTAGCAAGTAGCCTTTCTTATTTATAATGAGAAGGATGGAGTCTGTAGGTTTTCAATTAACGGTAAAGTGAAATGTGAAAGCTGGTGTCATTCCAATGACCAGGAAGACTTCTTCAGGCTACATCTTGCCTCGAGAAACAATGTGGAAATGCCAGTAGATCTGCTGGTGACACTGCTGAGATCAAACCTAGAAGAAATCCTCTTACTTGGAATCAAATATACTTGCTTATAAGTGAACTTCCCAAGGTTTCTGAACTTTAATACTTTTAAAATTGGCTCCCTGGAAGGCCAGTGAGCCAGAGCAGGAGTTATCCCGTTGCTCTGTGCTAGTTCCGTGGCTTGTCCAGAGAGGTCCAGGCTATGACCAAGCCACTGAAGTGCTACAGCGATGAAAAGCATTGCCCTGCTCCTTGCTCAAACTTGTGCTTTGCTCTCCTTTTTAAAAATTAGTTCCTCCAAGTAACAGCTATGGGCTTGAAGGGACTGACATACTGAAGCTTGCCAAATGTCAGATAGAATTGCTAAGATGGGAAAGGTTACTAAGCATGAGAGGATGTATCTTCATTCCTTTTAAAAGCAAATCTGAGTGAACTGAAGCTAGGACGTGAAGCCAGATGGTTGCTCTGCTGATGTGTGGTGGTGTTTGGAGACCCTCCTTTACACAGAACGCTGTCATGTGTCCTACACTTCAGAGTGACAGAGAAATGGAAAGGTCACAAATGGCGACAGTACCACAGCCTTCCTCTTCATGCACAGTTTGTCTGAAGAGGTATGTGGTAGATAACGCTACTGATAATGTAACCAGCTGTCCAAAATTCATTTGTACCAAGGCAATCTGTGTTGTATTATGTCTCTCAGAACTGAGAATGGCACAGGAAAATGTTTGTGGCAAGCAAAACATAAGTTTCTTCTGGATCTTACTTCTAAGTTAAACAGTGCTGGATTATGTCTGGATTATATTAGCGCTCACCTTTGGGGATGATGCTTGAACTCAATCTTTGCTTCTCAGATCCATACTAGACAGATTACTGTCACTGTCTTTCTTGTGGTCATGATTCAAACATGGCCATTTATTGCAGCAAGAAGAGTTACAAACATTAACTTTCTTCTTCTCGCAACATTACCTGGAGGTCATGCATTGCTATCTGGAAATAGTTCTCACTATTCCTAAAGGCTTCAGGTTCTCCCTTGAGTGGCTTTACGACCCTTGGAGCATCTCTAGGTCACTCTTCTCCACCCCTCTGTGCCCAGGCGGTGGGTATTGTCAGGTGTTACCGCACAATGCGCAATCCTGCTACGCGGTGTGTAAGCCCTGAGTATTGAAGCATCTGCTGAGGCTCTGGGTGAATGAATAAATAAGCATCTGCCAGGGGATGTGGTGGAACACACCCAACGTGTGAAAGGTCAGAATATCAGATTTCCCACCATGTCACCACGCAACAGCTGCCTGTCGGGGGGGTGCCGGGCCGTACGGAGGGGGAACGTTTTTGGCAGGGCCTCTAGAGGGCCCCCTC